>NW_023996709.1:0-34642 GCF_015586225.1 Lucilia sericata | reverse complement strand
AAAAAAAAAATTTGTACGGATTATTAAAAAAAAAAATTACTTCATTGGGATTAAGTAAATTTTAATCTTAACTAGATCTTAAATATACTAAGCTATGCCCTAAAGGGTTAATTTTCCCTAAAGAAATAATTAGAATAGTCTTATCAAAAGCAAAAACAAATATAATTTTAGCAAAAGAAATCATTAAAGGTTCTCTCTGTGAGGAATCAATAAAAGTTAATAAAAATAAATTCAAACAAAATAATTATGTTTTGTTGTTGCTTTTGTTTTACTATAATAAAGAAGAAATATGCAAACATGTAAAATAAATAAATAATTACTTTTGATCACTCACCAAAGTTTAAAAATTTGTTGTTGTTGGGACTTACAACTTACATCATATATGTTTGAAGTTTTACTGGTTTGATGACGTAGAGGCCTCTCGAACATCTGCATCCAGTTGTTTTTATACTATTGGGGCTGGAGAAAAGTAATTTGTTGCATATTTCTAAGTAAATATTAAGAAGTATAACAGTTAATAATAAAAAATACGGGTTAACGTAATTATACATACCATACCAGACTTATTTACATTACTTATTGACTATAGCTAATTATAACTAAATACATGTATTGTTGTATGTGCATGATTTCAAATATGAGTTTTATATCAAATGTTATTAAGGAATTTTACTTTTAAAATGTAGTGTAATCAAAATTACATCTAATATGCACGTACTACAAGCGGATTTCAAATAGGTATTATATAAGTTTTACTGGAAATAGATGATCTTATGAATTTGGGAAAGAAATACAATATGTTCGTATAATTCAGACTCTGGTTTGGTGATTGAATTGAAGTACAGATTTAGTTGTAGAGAATTGTTTCAGTTGGTACGGTTAGTGTTAAATTATTTTGGTACCCTTTTTCCAAATTTCGATTTTATGACTTTGTGTGGTTTTCCTCTGTATTCTTATATTTATTGTAGACTAAGCATATACCCATTCATTCATGACGTCATAATGCGTGTTGTGTCCAATTCTCAGTTTATTAAATGCGTAAATATCAACACAGTTCTGGTGGAAATTATACTTCCACTTTCTACTCATCTATCAGGGATAGTTTATTTAGAGTCAGGTATAATCTTGATCTTCTGAAGCTTTCTTTTAAATTAAATTTATACGAAGTTTTCAATTACTTTAAAAGATATATCGTGAAGACCATATCATTGGGAGCCTTAATAGGCTACGTGTCCACGTGTGTCCCTTAATTTTAGGTTAAGATCACTTCACTATACGGGATTTGTAATGTTAATTAAATCACATAAATAATCAGTAACAAAATATTACCTTCGGATAATTTTGGTTGATACTTCGGTTTAAATTATGGTTGGAAGACACTTAATTTGATCTTTGGAATAAAACTATATAACCTGATATTATTTTTGGACACTAAAATTACTTATATCTTTGGTTTCGAATATTAATTAAGACACGTCTGGATGATGCAAGTTCAAAATGGTAAAAGAACGAGTTAATCTCGTGTAAAGTAAAAGAAAACTTCTCGATAATGTGAGTGTTTGCGTCAGTACATGTCAGAACAATTACTTTTACATCGGGTATTCAGAAGTATTCAGCATTACCAGTATTAAATTTCAATTAACCCTTAAGCTGTTATATGGTTAGCAAAGACAAAAACCAAAACACAACTGATGTAAACAATGTAATTTTCCGATATTGTTTAAGTAAAAGAGATGTAAATATACGTACAAAGTTTTGTTAAGTTGACAAAAATAATTTTCCTTATTAAAGTAAATAAAATGTAGAACAATTTTACTATATTGTCATTAAAAAAAACAATACCATCACTAGTTTATAAAAATAAATACTTGAAAATGAAAATGTTCACGATTTATACCAAAAGTGTATAGAATCCCTAACAAACCTGCTTCGTCATGAAATCTCCGATAGAATGAAGAACAGGAGAAAGGATTCTATAATTTCTATTTTGACTTTAATCGTGTGGCTCGACCCACGAAAGCCGGGCAAGATAACATACATTTTGCTTATGGACGTAAATCCGAAGCATGAAAACGGCCTATAAATTTACCCTGGTTATCTTCTACTTCATAGAGAGAATTTCCTATTTTATTGCGAATCCTGCATTTTAAATATTTAGGACAAAATTTTGAATTAATGGCATTACCAAAATTGCTCTGAATATGGTTCTTTCTAAATACCTCCTGACCAATTCGGTATGATATTTGTTTCGAACGGGTGTTATAGGTTTTTGTGGATTTTTGATGTGCCAATTCCAAATTATGCGAAATCTGTTCTCTTAGGTGATTCATTTTGTCAACACGTTGTACGATGGTATCGTTGTTTAGCATGTTTAATTTATCCAAAAGTGGATATGTAGATCCATGTAAACACATATTTTGGCCAAATAAGGCATAATAAGGGGAACATTGAATCGACGTTTGATAATCACTTCGCAAAACGCTCAATATACGGGGGATACATTGGTCCCAATTAAGGTGATTAGACTCATTTTTCAAATAGTATCGAATTTTCGAAATAACTTCTCTATTGGAACGCTCAGAAGCGTTTGCTTGTGGCGAATAAAGCCCTGTCTTAATATGTGTTATTCCATAGAGATTAAGAAAATCTTGCATGTCTTTAGAAATAAATTGTTTCCCATTATCACTATGTAGATATTGAGGAACACCAAAGGTATTGAAAAGACTATTTTGAAGGAAATTTATGACATTAAGTGAAGTAGCGGATTTTAGAGGAACTAGGAAAAGAAATTTCGTAAAATGATCAATGACGATAAATAAACTAGTGTTTTTAGATTTAGAACATGGATACGGACCAAGGAAAGTCGCAATAAAGACGTTGAAATGGACGGACAGTTATGAAGGCTTCACCCATAGGTGGACGAAGAATTTGGTTTGGCGCTTTGATCATTTTGCAGTCGTCACACTTACTAACATATGTTTTTACGTCTCTGACCATTGAGGGCCAAAAGTATTTTTCTCTTAAACGAGAGAGGGTTTTAAAATATCCGCCATGACAATTAGAATTATGAGCCAAATTAATAGCTCTATCCGTTAAAGACTGAGGCAACCACAACCTCCAAAGACTTTCTTCTTCATCTGACACACCTTGTCGAAATTTAACTCTCTTATACACAAGATTGTTAGATACAATCAAATCTGGAAGATTGTCTTTATTTTCGGAAACCGTTTTGATCAAATCTTCGTACTCTGAACTTTTAAATTCATCGGATGTTAAAGAAATCTCGGGATAACTAGAACAAATTTTAATTTCATCGACATCAAATCGCGAAAGGGTGTCTGGGACAACATTCAGTGAGCCCTTACGGTGCTCCATTTTAAAATCAAAACCCTGGAGTTTTAAACTCCACCTTGCAAGCCTGCCACTCAAGTCCTTCTGGGACATCAACCATTTTAAGCTTGAGTGGTCAGTGATGATCCTAAATGGCAGACCTTCAATATAGGGTCTGAACTTTTTGACACAAAACACAGCGGCCAAACACTCTAACTCTGTTACCGTGTAATTTCGTTGTGCACGGTTAAGTTTTTGCGAAACGAATGATATTGGTCGTTCCCTGCCTTCCTCATCAAATTGATACAACACTCCACCAACACCGACTCTTGATGCATCACACTGCACTACAAATTCTTTTGAGAAATCTGGCTGTGCCAGCACGGGTGCACTAGAAAGAGCAGTCTTGATTTGCTCAAAGGATTCTAAAGCTAGTGGAGTTAGTTGAAATGGGCCATTATTTTTACGAAGGCAATCCGTCAACGGTCCGGCCATATTGGCAAAATTGCCTATAAACGAACGGTACCAATTGGCCATCCCTATAAACCGACGTAATTGTCGAGGAGATTTTGGCAAAGGAAAGTCCCTAATAGCTGCCACTTTATCGGGATCAACCTTTAAACAGCCATTCCCAATACGGTATCCAAGATACCTGATTTCGTTCTGACAGAACTTGCTTTTATGGACGTTTATAGTTAGCCCTGCATTTCGCAAACATTTTGCTACCTGGCGCAACAAATCTAAATGATTTTCGAAGTTAGAGCTACACACCAGTAGATCATCTAAGTAGATAAATACATTCTCCCTAAGCTTAGATGGAATGGTCTTGTCCATTAACCTACTCATCGCTTGCGGACCATTACAAAGCCCGAAGGGCATGACTCTATAATGATAGAGGGGTCTACCTGGTACCGCGAAAGCTGTTTTCTCTTTAGAGGATTCGGTGAGAGGAATCTGGAAGAAGGCATCTTTTAGATCGATACCACTTATAAAGTGAGTATCTTTCAATCTACTTAACAACCCATTGATATGTGGAAGGGGGTATGAGTCTTTTTTCGTGACCTCATTTAACTTCCTTGAGTCTAAACAAAGGCGCACTTTGCCGGGTTTTCTTACATTGACAATCGGGAAGCACCATGGGGAGTTTGACTCCTCAATGACACCCATTTCAAGAAGTCTGTCTAGCTCCTTGTATACTTCAGCCTGACGTGGCGGTGAAAGAGGATAATGTCGACACTTTATGGGAACGGCATCTCCTGTATCAATATGGTGTTTCATTAAGCTAGTACAACCCAGGCCTTGTTTCTCGAAAGATGGAAACTCCTGTACTACAGCATCAAGTTTAAGTTTCTGTTCTGGGGACAATTCATGAAAATGTAAATCCTTCTCAATGGTATCAACGTCTACTGACTCAATTATGGGAACTACATGGGGTGCAATTGCAAAAGCTCTCCAGAAATCGGTTCCTAAATAGAGATTTTGGAAAAGTGAAGGAACGACGTAGAAATTTATAGGCTTTGTTACGCTCTTATATGTAACTGGGAGTTCACAGTAGCCACAGACTTTTTGTTTTGAGCCATTGGCAGTGGATACAAAAGATTTAAAGGGTTTCAGGATGATATTGTGGCGTGTTATAAATTCCATGCTATCTTTACCTAATACTGACACACTTGCTCCCGAGTCTAAGAGCCCATAAAGGTTTTCTCCAAGAATTGAAACATTGGCAAATGGTCGGTCATCAGAATTATTACATAAAGTAGAAGATTCAATTAAATTTCTATAAAATTTACGTTTTTATATCGTGTTCTACAAGATTGAATAGTTTTTGTTGGTATGTATATGGAATCTAAATTTTTAGAAGTATTAGAACTATGATTGTTAGATAAAATCGAAGTTCTTGAATCGTCCTCCTGTGGAGGAATCATCGGTTGAGTTATTGTAAACTCGGGGTCTGGGGTTTCGAACGAGAGTCCCCGGTAACCATCTCGCTCTGCTTCCGGTTTCCCAGATGTGAATTTGTACATTTAGTCGTGTTTACTCCTCTCTGGCCACATTTAAAACAGAAAAGGTGTCTAGTGTCCTCGGGGCAATAAATGTATGAATGGCCGAAATTAAGGCAATTCCAACATTTAATCTTAGAATAATCTGGCTTTGTAATACGGCGAGGAAGCTGTAAAGCCTCAACCTGTGGGTCAGTAACAAATTCACTATTTAAATCGTCCTCATTATCAATAACATCCATTTCATTTACTTGACGAGTGTTACTAACGGTCGGAAAGGGAACTTTTGTCTCCTTTAAAACTTTTTCCGCGTTTCTGGCCAAATCTCTCAACTCGTGTAGAGTTTTTGGTACTGTATTAAACAGCATTAATTTTAAATTGGTATTAACATTACGCTTAAGTATATCTATAAGAGTTTTCTCAGCGATCGGTTCTCTCATGCGAGAATTCATAGATACTACACAAGCATGGTAATCGTCGTAAGACTCTTTATGCTGTTGTTTACGAGTTGATAAACGAAGTAGAACATCGTGATCGGTTTCTAGATAACCAAATTCTTTTGTGATTGAACTCTTAAGGAGAGAATATTGAGCATTTCGATTTTGTTTAATAAAATCCCAAAACCAAGATTCTGCTTTTCCACTTAAAAATATATGAAAATTTGCCATCAAATGTTCACGACTACATTGAGTTCTTTCACACAAGGTATCTATTCTAAATAGAAAATCTGATACGCTACCAGTACCATCGAAATTGATTTTCCATTTTTCGAATTTAGTACTAACAATCGAAGTATTTGAAAGGTTAGAATTGTGGGGAGTGTTTTGAACATAACTAGCAGTGGGTATGGTTGGTTCACCAGAAGTAGAAGAAATATTTGAAATTGATTGTTTTATAGCAGTAAGTTCATTTCGCATTTCTTCTTGAGTGGACCTTATTGTTTGCTGAAGCATTGAAATAAGAGACTCTATGGAATTTACCGTCGAATTCTGTGAATTCTGAACATTTTCATTATTAGCATTAGTATTGGTATCCATGTTTAAATGGGACAAAATTCTTGCCTGGTTATCAATAAATCCAGATGGAACTAATAAATCTTCAAGAGATGATTGATTTATGTTCTGGAATGATTCCTCAAGCAACTGTCTTTGAGTTTTTTCAGAAGAAGAACTGGTTGCAGATTGTGTATGAGAAGTAGCTTGCTGAGAAGACGTAGGAAGTGTGTTTGTGGAATTTGAATCAGAACTTTGATTACTCTGTTGGAGTGCGATATCGTCAAACTGACTATTCAAATTAACAACAGTACGATTAATTTCCACAGTGTTTTTTCGTGGTGGAGTATGAAGAACTTTTGGTCGAGAACTAAGAGGGTTTTGATCCTCTAATGAAATATTTGGGGTCGTAACTACTTTACCTCTACCTCTAGAAGAGCTCTGACTATTACTGGAATTTCGTATAGAACTACGAAAATTATAACTCATGATATAAAAATGAGCTTTAAAAGAAGTATTTACAGCTCACTAATTATTGTTTTATCTTTCTTTATATATTTTAAATAAAGACAAAAATTATGTGTGTATAAATATAATTCACAAAAAATATAAGATTTCAATATCATTATTTATTGAGGAATTTAACTAACTAAACATTACGGTCATACTAAGATACTCTCTTCGAACAGGCGATTAAAACTTAATCGTATATTCTTATAAACATTGTTCGAAATACTAAAAACAAGGCTTTTGAATTGCCTCATGAAAATTACAAATAGAAACTCTCACATTTTGTCTTGAAATTATGCGGTTTGCAATTTTAATTTGAAGATAAAAATTTAGTCATATGCAACATAAACTTAAATATTAACAACTCGAAAAGTTTTGGACTCTATAACAGATTTTTGATCATATTTCAATAGTCAAGATTAGGTACTTTATTACAAACAAATCGTCTGTTATTAAACAAATGATTTGTGACTTAGAAAGTTCTAAACTTTACTAAAGAAATCAAGTTTTCAAAAGGAGAGTTATGAAAATGTGATAGACAAATTTTAAATATTCATTTCAGATCACTATTTTCATGCATAAAGTTGGAAAATTACAAATAATGAATATTGTAAGAAATATAAATTTTTAATAAATCGTAAGAAGCTTTTAATATGAAACTATTAATACAGCTCCGTGCGTTGGGCGCCATCTATGTTACGCGTAGATTCATTTCAACGATTTGAAACTAAACTGTAAAATCTAGCGTCGGCGGCATGCTGGTGTTCCATCGACTAGCTCTGTCGGCTGTGGTGTGGTTCTTACACCAAATTTTACAATAACGTGTAAACATAGAAAAATGTCTCATGCCATTTAATAAATACCACAAATTATTGAGCAATCATTACAAATATTCAACATTTTAATATAAATCCAATCTTTAAGAGAGACAAGATGTTAAGTCGCTCGAAGTGCATTTTTCCCACCCAAAATTACCTATGGTACTCCTATGGTAACCTACACACTTTTCATTTTACTAAGATTACCCCTTTTAGGTGAGAGTATCGAAGTTAAGTAGCCTTCATGTTAGTTAGTATAATTCCTCAATTGAAATAGACTTTTAGCAATTCATAGTAGATGAAATTTTATTCATTAAATATTAAACAAAATTGGAAAAATATATAGGTAGAAACTATTGTGTATCTGAATATTCATAAAAAACTGACTTATATAAACAGTACATTATACCATTAAAAAATGTATGTAATAGAATCTTTAAGTTACATGAGTACAATTGTACGGAAATTATTAAAAAAAAAAATTATTACTTCATTGGGATTAAGTAAATTTTAATCTTAACTAGATCTTAAATATACTAAGCTATGCCCTAAAGGGTTAATTTTCCCTAAAGAAATAATTAGAATAGTCTTATCAAAAGCAAAAACAAAATATAATTTTAGCAAAAGAAATCATTAAAGGTTCTCTCTGTGAGGAATCAATAAAAGTTAATAAAAATAAATTCAAACAAAATAATTATGTTTTGTTGTTGCTTTTGTTTATACTAATAATAAAGAAGAAATATGCAAACATGTAAAATAAATAAATAATTACTTTTGATCACTCACCAAAGTTTAAAAATTTGTTGTTGTTGGGACTTACAACTTACATCATATATGTTTGAAGTTTTACTGGTTTGATGACGTAGAGGCCTCTCGAACATCTGCATCCAGTTGTTTTTATACTATTGGGGCTGGAGAAAAGTAATTTGTTGCATATTTCTAAGTAAATATTAAGAAGTATAACAGTTAATAATAAAAAATACGGGTTAACTTAATTATACATACCATACCAGACTTATTTACATTACTTATTGACTATAGCTAATTATAACTAAATACATGTATTGTTGTATGTGCATGATTTCAAATATGAGTTTTATATCAAATGTTATTAAGGAATTTTACTTTTAAAATGTAGTGTAATCAAATTACATCTAATATGCACGTACTACAAGCGGATTTCAAATAGGTATTATATAAGTTTTACTGGAAATAGATGATCTTATGAATTTGGGAAGAAATACAATATGTTCGTATAATTCAGACTCTGGTTTGGTGATTGAATTGAAGTACAGATTTAGTTGTAGAGAATTGTTTCAGTTGGTACGGTTAGTGTTAAATTATTTTGGTACCCTTTTTCCAAATTTCGATTTTATGACTTTGTGTGTTTTCCTCTGTATTCTTATATTTATTGTAGACTAAGCATATACCCATTCATTCATGACGTCATAATGCGTGTTTTGTCCAATTCTCAGTTTATTAAATGCGTAAATATCAACACAGTTCTGGTGGAAATTATACTTCCACTTTCTACTCATCTATCAGGGATAGTTTATTTAGAGTCAGGTATAATCTTGATCTTCTGAAGCTTTCTTTTAAATTAAATTTATACGAAGTTTTCAATTACTTTAAAAGATATATCGTGAAGACCATATCATTGGGAGCCTTAATAGGCTACGTGTCCACGTGTGTCCCTTAATTTTAGGTTAAGATCACTTCACTATACGGGATTTGTAATGTTAATTAAATCACATAAATAATCAGTAACAAAATATTACCTTCGGATAATTTTGGTTGATACTTCGGTTTAAATTATGGTTGGAAGACACTTAATTTGATCTTTGGAATAAAACTATATAACCTGATATTATTTTTGGACACTAAAAATTACTTATATCTTTGGTTTCGAATATTAATTAAGACACGTCTGGATGATGCAAGTTCAAAATGGTAAAAGAACGAGTTAATCTCGTGTAAAGTAAAAGAAAACTTCTCGATAATGTGAGTGTTTGCGTCAGTACATGTCAGAACAATTACTTTTACATCGGGTATTCAGAAGTATTCAGCATTACCAGTATTAAATTTCAATTAACCCTTAAGCTGTTATATGGTTAGCAAAGACAAAAACCAAAACACAACTGATGTAAACAATGTAATTTTCCGATATTGTTTAAGTAAAAGAGATGTAAATATACGTACAAAGTTTTGTTAAGTTGACAAAAATAATTTTCCTTATTAAAGTAAATAAAATGTAGAACAATTTTACTATATTGTCATTAAAAAAACAATACCATCACTAGTTTATAAAAATAAATACTTGAAAATGAAAATGTTCACGATTTATACCAAAAGTGTATAGAATCCCTAACATTATAGTTGCCATTTGTTTTGGTATATAATTTATTGCATAATATATTTTTAGAAAATGGCCAATTGGATAGATCGGTAGAATTATTTTCACAGCTTTAAAAGGCGGTAATTTGAGGTTCCGATATGGTTGCAAATAACATTGACAGTTTTCATGCTATGACAGTCATTATGCTTCATTTTAAAGCATTATGATTGCACTTTAATATGGTATATAATTTGTAGCATAATGTGTGTTTTTACTAATTGGTGAATTTGATAGATCGGTAGAATTATTGTTCTATGTTTAATAAACGCGGTAATCTGAGGTTCCGATATGGCTGCAATTAACTTTGGCAGTTTTCGTGCTAGGACAGTCGTTTATGCACCATTTTAAAGCATTAAAATTGCCATTTGCTTTGGTATATAATTTATTGCATAATGTATTTTTGGAAAACGGCCAATTGGATAAATCGGTAGAATTATTTTCCCAGGTTTAAAAACGCGGTAATTTGAGGTTCCGATATGGTTGTGAATAACTTTGACAGTTTTCATGCTATGACAGTCATTTATGCATCATTTTAAAGCATTACAGTTGCACTTTGTTTTTGTGTATAATTTGTGGCATAATGAATTTTTACAAAAATTGGATAGATCGGTATATTTATTGGTACAGGTTTAAAAATGCGGTAATTTAAGGCCCCGATATGGTTGCAAATAACTTTTATAGTTTTCATGTTATAACAGTCGTTTATACATCTTTTTATTGCATTTTAGTTGCCATTTGTTTTGGTATACAATCTATTGCATAATGTATTTTTAGAAGATGGCCAATTGGATAGATCGATAGAATTATTTTCCCAGGTTTAAAAAGGCGGTAATTTGAGGTTCCGATATGGTTGTGAATTACTTTGACAGTTTTCATGCTATGACAGTCATTTATGCATCAGTTTAGAGCATTATGATTGCACTTTAATTTGGTATATCATTTGTGGCATAATGTGTTCGTCTAAAAAATGGTCAATTTGATGGATCGGTAGAATTATTGTTCTATGTTTAAAAACGCGGTAATTTGAGGTTCCGATATGGTTGCAAATAACTTTGACAGTTTTCATGCTAGGGCATTAGTTTACGCATCATTTTAAAGCATTACAGTTGCACTTTATTTTGGTGTATAATTTGTGGCATAATGAATTTTTACAAAAATTGGATAGATCGGTATATTTATTGGTACAGGTTCAAAAATGCGGTAATTTAAGGCTCCGATATGGTTGCAAATACCTTTTATAGTTTTCATGTTATAACAGTCGTTTATATATCTTTTTATTGCATTATAGTTGCCATTTGCTTTGGTATATAACTTATTCCATAATGTATTTTTGGAAAATGGCCAATTGGATAGATCGGTAGAATTATTTTCACAGCTTTAAAAACGCGGTAGTTTGAGGTTCCGATATGGCTGCAAATAACATTGACAGTTTTCACGCTATGACAGTCATTTATGCATCATTTTAAAGCATTATGATTGCACTTTAATATCGTATATCATTTGTAGCATAATGTGTATTTTTAAAAATTGGTCAATTTGATAGATCGGTAGAATTATTGTTCTATGTTTAATAAACGCAGTAATCTGAGGTTCCGATATGGTTGCAATTAACTTTGGCAGTTTTCGTGCTAGGACAGTCGTTTATGCACCATTTTAAAGCATTAAAATTGCCATTTGTTTTGGTATATAATTTATTGCATAATGTATTTTTAGAAAATGGCCAATTGGATAGATCGGTAGAATTATTTTCCCAGGTTTAAAAAGGCGGTAATTTGAGGTTCCGATATGGTTGTGAATAACTTTGACAGTTTTCATGCTATGACAGTCATTTATGCATCATTTTAAAGCATTATGATTGCACTTTAATTTGGTATATCATTTGTGGCACAATGTGTTCGTCTAAAAAATGGTCAATTTGAAGGATCGGTAGAATTATTGTTCTATGTTTAAAAACGCGGTAATTTGAGGTTCCGATATGGTTGCAAATAACTTTGACAGTTTTCATGCTAGGGCAATAGTTTATGCATCATTTTAAAGCATTACAGTTGCACTTTATTTTGGTGTATAATTTGTGGCATAATGAAATTTTACAAAAATTGGATAGATCGGTATATTTATTGGTACAGGTTCAAAAATGCGGTAATTTAAGGCTCCGATATGGTTGCAAATAACTTTTATAGTTTTCATGTTATAACAGTCGTTTATATATCTTTTTATTGCATTATAGTTGCCATTTGCTTTGGTATATAACTTATTCCATAATGTATTTTTGGAAAATGGCCAATTGGATAGATCGGTAGAATTATTTTCACAGCTTTAAAAACGCGGTAGTTTGAGGTTCCGATATGGCTGCAAATAACATTGACAGTTTTCACGCTATGACAGTCATTTATGCATCATTTTAAAGCATTATGATTGCACTTTAATATGGTATATCATTTGTAGCATAATGTGTATTTTTACAAATTGGTCCAATTTGATAGATCGGTAGAATTATTGTTCCTATGTTTAAAAACGCGGTAATTTGAGGTTCCGATATGGTGTGCAATAACTTTGACAGTTTTCATGCTATGACAGTCATTTATAGCATCATTTTAGAGCATTATGATTGCACTTTAATTTGGTATATCATTTGTGGCATAATGTGTTCGTCTAAAAAATGGTCAATTTGATGGATCGGTAGAATTATTGTTCTATGTTTAAAAACGCGGTAATTTGAGGTTCCGATATGGTTGCAAATAACTTTGACAGTTTTCATGCTAGGGCATTAGTTTACGCATCATTTTAAAGCATTACAGTTGCACTTTATTTTGGTGTATAATTTGTGGCATAATGAATTTTTACAAAATTGGATAGATCGGTATATTTATTGGTACAGGTTCAAAATGCGGTAATTTAAGGCTCCGATATGGTTGCAAATAACTTTTATAGTTTTCATGTTATAACAGTCGTTTATATATCTTTTTATTGCATTATAGTTGCCATTTGTTTTGGTATATAACTTTATTGCATAATATATTTTTAGAAAATGGCCAATTGGATAGATCGGTAGAATTATTTTCACAGCTTTAAAAAGGCGGTAATTTGAGGTTCCGATATGGTTGCAAATAACATTGACAGTTTTCATGCTATGACAGTCATTTATGCTTCATTTTAAAGCATTATGATTGCACTTTAATATGGTATATAATTTGTAGCATAATGTGTATTTTTACTAATTGGTGAATTTGATAGATCGGTAGAATTATTGTTCTATGTTTAATAAACGCGGTAATCTGAGGTTCCGATATGGCTTGCAATTAACTTTGGCAGTTTTCGTGCTAGGACAGTCGTTTATGCACCATTTTAAAGCATTAAAATTGCCATTTGCTTTGGTATATAATTTATTGCATAATGTATTTTTAGGAAAACTGGCCAATTGGATAAATCGGTAGAATTATTTTCCCAGGTTTAAAAACGGCGGTAATTTGAGGTTCCGATATGGTTGTGAATAACTTTGACAGTTTTCATGCTATGACAGTCATTTATGCATCATTTTAAAGCATTATGATTGCACTTTAATATGGTATATAATTTGTAGCATAATGTGTGTTTTTACAAATTGGTCAATTTGATAGATCGGTAGAATTATTGTTCTATGTTTAATAAACGCGGTAATCTGAGGTTCCGATATGGCCTAAAATGGTTTAAAAAGGCGGTAATTTGAGGTTCCGATATGGTTGCAAATAACATTGACAGTTTTCATGCTATGACAGTCATTTATGCATCATTTAAAGCATTATGATTGCACTTTAATATGGTATATAATTTGTAGCATAATGTGTGTTTTTACTAATTGGTGAATTTGATAGATCGGTAGAATTATTGTTCTATGTTTAATAAACGCGGTAATCTGAGGTTCCGATATGGCTGCAATTAACTTTGGCAGTTTTCGTGCTAGGACAATCGTTTATGCACCATTTTAAAGCATTAAAATTGCCATTTGTTTTGGTATATCATTTAGTGGCATAATGTATTTCGTCTAAAAACTGGCCAATTTGATAGATCGGTAGAATTATTTTCCCTATGTTTAAAAACGCGGTAATTTGAGGTTCCGATATGGTTGCAATAACTTTGACAGTTTTCATGCTAGGGCATTAGTTTATGCATCATTTTAAAGCATTACAGTTGCACTTTATTTTGGTGTATAATTTGTGGCATAATGAATTTTTACAAAAATTGGATAGATCGGTATATTTATTGGTACAGGTTCAAAAATGCGGTAATTTAAGGCTCCGATATGGTTGCAAATACCTTTTATAGTTTTCATGTTATAACAGTCGTTTATATATCTTTTTATTGCATTATAGTTGCCATTTGCTTTGGTATATAACTTATTCCATAATGTATTTTTGGAAAATGGCCAATTGGATAGATCGGTAGAATTATTTTCACAGCTTTAAAAACGCGGTAGTTTGAGGTTCCGATATGGCTGCAAATAACATTGACAGTTTTCACGCTATGACAGTCATTTATGCATCATTTTAAAGCATTATGATTGCACTTTAATATCGTATATCATTTGTAGCATAATGTGTATTTTTAAAAATTGGTCAATTTGATAGATCGGTAGAATTATTGTTCTATGTTTAATAAACGCAGGTAATCTGAGGTTCCGATATGGTTGCAATTAACTTTGGCAGTTTTCGTGCTAGGACAGTCGTTTATGCACCATTTTAAAGCATTAAAATTGCCATTTGTTTTGGTATATAATTTATTGCATAATGTATTTTTAGAAAATGGCCAATTGGATAGATCGGTAGAATTATTTTCCCAGGTTTAAAAAGGCGGTAATTTGAGGTTCCGATATGGTTGTGAATAACTTTGACAGTTTTCATGCTATGACAGTCATTTATGCATCATTTTAAAGCATTATGATTGCACTTTAATTTGGTATATCATTTGTGGCACAATGTGTTCGTCTAAAAAATGGTCAATTTGAAGGATCGGTAGAATTATTGTTCTATGTTTAAAAACGCGGTAATTTGAGGTTCCGATATGGTTGCAAATAACTTTGACAGTTTTCATGCTAGGGCAATAGTTTATGCATCATTTTAAAGCATTACAGTTGCACTTTATTTTGGTGTATAATTTGTGGCATAATGAAATTTTACAAAAATTGGATAGATCGGTATATTTATTGGTACAGGTTCAAAAATGCGGTAATTTAAGGCTCCGATATGGTTGCAAATAACTTTTATAGTTTTCATGTTATAACAGTCGTTTATATATCTTTTTATTGCATTATAGTTGCCATTTGCTTTGGTATATAACTTATTCCATAATGTATTTTTGGAAAATGGCCAATTGGATAGATCGGTAGAATTATTTTCACAGCTTTAAAAACGCGGTAGTTTGAGGTTCCGATATGGCTGCAAATAACATTGACAGTTTTCACGCTATGACAGTCATTTATGCATCATTTTAAAGCATTATGATTGCACTTTAATATGGTATATCATTTGTAGCATAATGTGTATTTTTACAAATTGGTCAATTTGATAGATCGGTAGAATTATTGTTCTATGTTTAATAAAAGCAGTAATCTGAGGTTCCGATATGGTTGCAATTAACTTTGGCAGTTTTCGTGCTAGGACAGTCGTTTATGCACCATTTTAAAGCATTAAAATTGCCATTTGTTTTGGTATATAATTTATTGCATAATGTATTTTTAGAAAATGGCCAATTGGATAGATCGGTAGAATTATTTTCCCAGGTTTAAAAAGGCGGTAATTTGAGGTTCCGATATGGTTGTGAATAACTTTGACAGTTTTCATGCTATGACAGTCATTTATGCATCATTTTAAAGCATTATGATTGCACTTTAATTTGGTATATCATTTGTGGCACAATGTGTTCGTCTAAAAAATGGTCAATTTGAAGGATCGGTAGAATTATTGTTCTATGTTTAAAAACGCGGTAATTTGAGGTTCCGATATGGTTGCAAATAACTTTGACAGTTTTCATGCTAGGGCAATAGTTTATGCATCATTTTAAAGCATTACAGTTGCACTTTATTTTGGTGTATAATTTGTGGCATAATGAATTTTTACAAAAGTTGGATAGATCGGTATATTTATTGGTACAGGTTTAAAAATGCGGTAATTCAAGGCTCCGATATGGTTGCAAATAACTTTTATAGTTTTCATGTTATAACAGTCGTTTATATATCTTTTTATTGCATTATAGTTGCCATTTGTTTTGGTATATAATTTATTGCATAATATATTTTTAGAAAATGGCCAATTGGATAGATCGGTAGAATTATTTTCACAGCTTTAAAAAGGCGGTAATTTGAGGTTCCGATATGGTTGCAAATAACATTGACAGTTTTCATGCTATGACAGTCATTTATGCTTCATTTTAAAGCATTATGATTGCACTTTAATATGGTATATAATTTGTAGCATAATGTGTGTTTTTACTAATTGGTGAATTTGATAGATCGGTAGAATTATTGTTCTATGTTTAATAAACGCGGTAATCTGAGGTTCCGATATGGCTGCAATTAACTTTGGCAGTTTTCGTGCTAGGACAGTCGTTTATGCACCATTTTAAAGCATTAAAATTGCCATTTGCTTTGGTATATAATTTATTGCATAATGTATTTTTGGAAAACGGCCAATTGGATAAATCGGTAGAATTATTTTCCCAGGTTTAAAAACGCGGTAATTTGAGGTTCCGATATGGTTGTGAATAACTTTGACAGTTTTCATGCTATGACAGTCATTTATGCATCATTTTAAAGCATTACAGTTGCACTTTGTTTTTGTGTATAATTTGTGGCATAATGAATTTTTACAAAAATTGGATAGATCGGTATATTTATTGGTACAGGTTTAAAAATGCGGTAATTTAAGGCCCCGATATGGTTGCAAATAACTTTTATAGTTTTCATGTTATAACAGTCGTTTATACATCTTTTTATTGCATTTTAGTTGCCATTTGTTTTGGTATACAATCTATTGCATAATGTATTTTTAGAAGATGGCCAATTGGATAGATCGATAGAATTATTTTCCCAGGTTTAAAAAGGCGGTAATTTGAGGTTCCGATATGGTTGTGAATTACTTTGACAGTTTTCATGCTATGACAGTCATTTATGCATCAGTTTAGAGCATTATGATTGCACTTTAATTTGGTATATCATTTGTGGCATAATGTGTTCGTCTAAAAAATGGTCAATTTGATGGATCGGTAGAATTATTGTTCTATGTTTAAAAACGCGGTAATTTGAGGTTCCGATATGGTTGCAAATAACTTTGACAGTTTTCATGCTAGGGCATTAGTTTACGCATCATTTTAAAGCATTACAGTTGCACTTTATTTTGGTGTATAATTTGTGGCATAATGAATTTTTACAAAAATTGGATAGATCGGTATATTTATTGGTACAGGTTCAAAAATGCGGTAATTTAAGGCTCCGATATGGTTGCAAATACCTTTTATAGTTTTCATGTTATAACAGTCGTTTATATATCTTTTTATTGCATTATAGTTGCCATTTGCTTTGGTATATAACTTATTCCATAATGTATTTTTGGAAAATGGCCAATTGGATAGATCGGTAGAATTATTTTCACAGCTTTAAAAACGCGGTAGTTTGAGGTTCCGATATGGCTGCAAATAACATTGACAGTTTTCACGCTATGACAGTCATTTATGCATCATTTTAAAGCATTATGATTGCACTTTAATATCGTATATCATTTGTAGCATAATGTGTATTTTTAAAAATTGGTCAATTTGATAGATCGGTAGAATTATTGTTCTATGTTTAATAAACGCAGGTAATCTGAGGTTCCGATATGGTTGCAATTAACTTTGGCAGTTTTCGTGCTAGGACAGTCGTTTATGCACCATTTTAAAGCATTAAAATTGCCATTTGTTTTGGTATATAATTTATTGCATAATGTATTTTTAGAAAATGGCCAATTGGATAGATCGGTAGAATTATTTTCCCAGGTTTTAAAAAGGCGGTAATTTGAGGTTGTGAATAACTTTGACAGTTTTCATGCTATGACAGTCATTTATGCATCATTTAAAGCATTATGATTGCACTTTAATATGGTATATAATTTGTAGCATAATGTGTGTTTTTACAAATTGGTCAATTTGATAGATCGGTAGAATTATTGTCTATGTTTAATAAACGCGGTAATCTGAGGTTCCGATATGGCCTAAAATGGTTTAAAAAAGGCGGTAATTGAGGTTCCGATATGGTTGCAAATAACATTGACAGTTTCATGCTATGACAGTCATTTATGCATCATTTAAAGCATTATGATTGCACTTTAATATGGTATATAATTGTAGCATAATGTGTGTTTTACTAATTGGTGAATTTGATAGATCGGGTAGAATTATTATTGTTCTATGTTTAATAAACGCGGTAATCTGAGGTTCCGATATGGTTGCAATTAACTTTGGCAGTTTTCGTGCTAGGACAATCGTTTATGCACCATTTTAAGCATTATGATTGCACTTTAATTTGGTATATCATTTGTGGCATAATGTGTTCGTCTAAAAAATGGTCAATTTGATAGGATCGGTAGAATTATTGTTCTATGTTTAAAAACGCGGTAATTTGAGGTTCCGATATGGTTGCAATAACTTTGACAGTTTTCATGCTAGGGCAATAGTTTATGCATCATTTTAAAGCATTACAGTTGCACTTTATTTTGGTGTATAATTTGTGGCATAATGAATTTTTACAAAAATTGGATAGATCGGTATATTTATTGGTACAGGTTCAAAAATGCGGTAATTTAAGGCTCCGATATGGTTGCAAATAACTTTTATAGTTTTCATGTTATAACAGTCGTTTATATATCTTTTTATTGCATTATAGTTGCCATTTGCTTTGGTATATAACTTATTCCATAATGTATTTTTGGAAAATGGCCAATTGGATAGATCGGTAGAATTATTTTCACAGCTTTAAAAACGCGGTAGTTTGAGGTTCCGATATGGCTGCAATAACATTGACAGTTTTCACGCTATGACAGTCATTTATGCATCATTTTAAAGCATTATGATTGCACTTTAATATCGTATATCATTGTAGCATAATGTGTATTTTTAAAAATTGGTCAATTTGATAGATCGGTAGAATTATTGTTCATGTTTAAAAACGCGGTAATCTGAGGTTCCGATATGGTTGCAATAACTTTGGCAGTTTTCGTGCTAGGACAGTCGTTTATGCACCATTTTAAAGCATTATAAAATTGCCATTTGTTTGGTATATAATTTATTGCATAAGTATTTTAGAAAATGGCCAATTGGATAGATCGGGTAGAATTATTTTCCAGGTTTAAAAGGCGGTAATTTGAGGTTCCGATATGGTTGTGAATAACTTTGACAGTTTTCATGCTATGACAGTCATTTATGCATCATTTTAAAGCATTACAGTTGCACTTTTTTTGTGTATAATTTGTGGCATAATGAATTTTACAAAAATGGATAGATCGGTATATTATTGGTACAGGTTTAAAAATGCGGTAATTCAAGGCTCCGATATGGTTGCAAATAACTTTTATAGTTTTCATGTTATAACAGTCGTTTATATATCTTTTTATTGCATTATAGTTGCCATTTGTTTTGGTATATAATTTATTGCATAATATATTTTTAGAAAATGGCCAATTGGATAGATCGGTAGAATTATTTTCACAGCTTTAAAAAGGCGGTAATTTGAGGTTCCGATATGGTTGCAAATAACATTGACAGTTTTCATGCTATGACAGTCATTTATGCTTCATTTTAAAGCATTATGATTGCACTTTAATATGGTATATAATTTGTAGCATAATGTGTGTTTTTACTAATTGGTGAATTTGATAGATCGGTAGAATTATTGTTCTATGTTTAATAAACGCGGTAATCTGAGGTTCCGATATGGCTGCAATTAACTTTGGCAGTTTTCGTGCTAGGACAGTCGTTTATGCACCATTTTAAAGCATTAAAATTGCCATTTGCTTTGGTATATAATTTATTGCATAATGTATTTTTGGAAAACGGCCAATTGGATAAATCGGTAGAATTATTTTCCCAGGTTTAAAAACGCGGTAATTTGAGGTTCCGATATGGTTGTGAATAACTTTGACAGTTTTCATGCTATGACAGTCATTTATGCATCATTTTAAAGCATTACAGTTGCACTTTGTTTTTGTGTATAATTTGTGGCATAATGAATTTTTACAAAAATTGGATAGATCGGTATATTTATTGGTACAGGTTTAAAAATGCGGTAATTTAAGGCCCCGATATGGTTGCAAATAACTTTTATAGTTTTCATGTTATAACAGTCGTTTATACATCTTTTTATTGCATTTTAGTTGCCATTTGTTTTGGTATACAATCTATTGCATAATGTATTTTTAGAAGATGGCCAATTGGATAGATCGATAGAATTATTTTCCCAGGTTTAAAAAGGCGGTAATTTGAGGTTCCGATATGGTTGTGAATTACTTTGACAGTTTTCATGCTATGACAGTCATTTATGCATCAGTTTAGAGCATTATGATTGCACTTTAATTTGGTATATCATTTGTGGCATAATGTGTTCGTCTAAAAAATGGTCAATTTGATGGATCGGTAGAATTATTGTTCTATGTTTAAAAACGCGGTAATTTGAGGTTCCGATATGGTTGCAAATAACTTTGACAGTTTTCATGCTAGGGCATTAGTTTACGCATCATTTTAAAGCATTACAGTTGCACTTTATTTTGGTGTATAATTTGTGGCATAATGAATTTTTACAAAAATTGGATAGATCGGTATATTTATTGGTACAGGTTCAAAAATGCGGTAATTTAAGGCTCCGATATGGTTGCAAATACCTTTTATAGTTTTCATGTTATAACAGTCGTTTATATATCTTTTTATTGCATTATAGTTGCCATTTGCTTTGGTATATAACTTATTCCATAATGTATTTTTGGAAAATGGCCAATTGGATAGATCGGTAGAATTATTTTCACAGCTTTAAAAACGCGGTAGTTTGAGGTTCCGATATGGCTGCAAATAACATTGACAGTTTTCACGCTATGACAGTCATTTATGCATCATTTTAAAGCATTATGATTGCACTTTAATATCGTATATCATTTGTAGCATAATGTGTATTTTTAAAAATTGGTCAATTTGATAGATCGGTAGAATTATTGTTCTATGTTTAATAAACGCAGTAATCTGAGGTTCCGATATGGTTGCAATTAACTTTGGCAGTTTTCGTGCTAGGACAGTCGTTTATGCACCATTTTAAAGCATTAAAATTGCCATTTGTTTTGGTATATAATTTATTGCATAATGTATTTTTAGAAAATGGCCAATTGGATAGATCGGTAGAATTATTTTCCCAGGTTTAAAAAGGCGGTAATTTGAGGTTCCGATATGGTTGTGAATAACTTTGACAGTTTTCATGCTATGACAGTCATTTATGCATCATTTTAAAGCATTATGATTGCACTTTAATTTGGTATATCATTTGTGGCACAATGTGTTCGTCTAAAAAATGGTCAATTTGAAGGATCGGTAGAATTATTGTTCTATGTTTAAAAACGCGGTAATTTGAGGTTCCGATATGGTTGCAAATAACTTTGACAGTTTTCATGCTAGGGCAATAGTTTATGCATCATTTTAAAGCATTACAGTTGCACTTTATTTTGGTGTATAATTTGTGGCATAATGAAATTTTACAAAAATTGGATAGATCGGTATATTTATTGGTACAGGTTCAAAAATGCGGTAATTTAAGGCTCCGATATGGTTGCAAATAACTTTTATAGTTTTCATGTTATAACAGTCGTTTATATATCTTTTTATTGCATTATAGTTGCCATTTGCTTTGGTATATAACTTATTCCATAATGTATTTTTGGAAAATGGCCAATTGGATAGATCGGTAGAATTATTTTCACAGCTTTAAAAAGGCGGTAGTTTGAGGTTCCGATATGGCTGCAAATAACATTGACAGTTTTCACGCTATGACAGTCATTTATGCATCATTTTAAAGCATTATGATTGCACTTTAATTTGGTATATCATTTGTGGCACAATGTGTTCGTCTAAAAAATGGTCAATTTGAAGGATCGGTAGAATTATTGTTCTATGTTTAAAAACGCGGTAATTTGAGGTTCCGATATGGTTGCAAATAACTTTGACAGTTTTCATGCTAGGGCAATAGTTTATGCATCATTTTAAAGCATTACAGTTGCACTTTATTTTGGTGTATAATTTGTGGCATAATGAATTTTTACAAAAGTTGGATAGATCGGTATATTTATTGGTACAGGTTTAAAAATGCGGTAATTCAAGGCTCCGATATGGTTGCAAATAACTTTTATAGTTTTCATGTTATAACAGTCGTTTATATATCTTTTTATTGCATTATAGTTGCCATTTGTTTTGGTATATAACTTATTCCATAATGTATTTTTAGGAAAATGGCCAATTGGATAGATCGGTAGAATTATTTTCACAGCTTTAAAAACGGCGGTAGTTTGAGGTTCCGATATGGCTGCAAATAACATTGACAGTTTTCATGCTATGACAGTCATTTATGCTTCATTTTAAAGCATTATGATTGCACTTTAATATGGTATATAATTTGCAGCATAATGTGAATTGGTGAATTTGATAGATCGGTAGAATTATTGTTCTATGTTTAATAAACGCGGTAATCTGAGGTTCCGATATGGCTGCAATTAACTTTGGCAGTTTTCGTGCTAGGACAGTCGTTTATGCACCATTTTAAAGCATTAAAATTACCATTTGTTTTGGTATATAATTTATTGCATAATGTATTTTTAGAAAATGGCCAATTGGATAGATCGGTAGAATTATTTTCCCAGGTTTAAAAAGGCGGTAATTTGAGGTTCCGATATGGTTGTGAATAACTTTGACAGTTTTCACGCTATGACAGTCATTTATGCATCATTTTAAAGCATTATGATTGCACTTTAATATCGTATATCATTTGTAGCATAATGTGTATTTTTAAAAATTGGTCAATTTGATAGATCGGTAGAATTATTTTGTTCTATGTTTAATAAACGCAGTAATCTGAGGTTCCGATATGGTTGCAATTAACTTTGGCAGTTTTCGTGCTAGGACAGTCGTTTATGCACCATTTTAAAGCATTAAAATTGCCATTTGTTTTGGTATATAATTTATTGCATAATGTATTTTTAGAAAATGGCCAATTGGATAGATCGGTAGAATTATTTTCCCAGGTTTAAAAAGGCGGTAATTTGAGGTTCCGATATGGTTGTGAATAACTTTGACAGTTTTCATGCTATGACAGTCATTTATGCATCATTTTAAAGCATTATGATTGCACTTTAATTTGGTATATCATTTGTGGCACAATGTGTTCGTCTAAAAAATGGTCAATTTGAAGGATCGGTAGAATTATTGTTCTATGTTTAAAAACGCGGTAATTTGAGGTTCCGATATGGTTGCAAATAACTTTGACAGTTTTCATGCTAGGGCAATAGTTTATGCATCATTTTAAAGCATTACAGTTGCACTTTATTTTGGTGTATAATTTGTGGCATAATGAAATTTTACAAAAATTGGATAGATCGGTATATTTATTGGTACAGGTTCAAAAATGCGGTAATTTAAGGCTCCGATATGGTTGCAAATAACTTTTATAGTTTTCATGTTATAACAGTCGTTTATATATCTTTTTATTGCATTATAGTTGCCATTTGCTTTGGTATATAACTTATTCCATAATGTATTTTTGGAAAATGGCCAATTGGATAGATCGGTAGAATTATTTTCACAGCTTTAAAAACGCGGTAGTTTGAGGTTCCGATATGGCTGCAAATAACATTGACAGTTTTCACGCTATGACAGTCATTTATGCATCATTTTAAAGCATTATGATTGCACTTTAATATGGTATATCATTTGTAGCATAATGTGTATTTTTACAAATTGGTCAATTTGATAGATCGGTAGAATTATTGTTCTATGTTTAATAAAAGCAGTAATCTGAGGTTCCGATATGGTTGCAATTAACTTTGGCAGTTTTCGTGCTAGGACAGTCGTTTATGCACCATTTTAAAGCATTAAAATTGCCATTTGTTTTGGTATATAATTTATTGCATAATGTATTTTTAGAAAATGGCCAATTGGATAGATCGGTAGAATTATTTTCCCAGGTTTAAAAAGGCGGTAATTTGAGGTTCCGATATGGTTGTGAATAACTTTGACAGTTTTCATGCTATGACAGTCATTTATGCATCATTTTAAAGCATTATGATTGCACTTTAATTTGGTATATCATTTGTGGCACAATGTGTTCGTCTAAAAAATGGTCAATTTGAAGGATCGGTAGAATTATTGTTCTATGTTTAAAAACGCGGTAATTTGAGGTTCCGATATGGTTGCAAATAACTTTGACAGTTTTCATGCTAGGGCAATAGTTTATGCATCATTTTAAAGCATTACAGTTGCACTTTATTTTGGTGTATAATTTGTGGCATAATGAATTTTTACAAAAGTTGGATAGATCGGTATATTTATTGGTACAGGTTTAAAAATGCGGTAATTCAAGGCTCCGATATGGTTGCAAATAACTTTTATAGTTTTCATGTTATAACAGTCGTTTATATATCTTTTTATTGCATTATAGTTGCCATTTGTTTTGGTATATAATTTATTGCATAATATATTTTTAGAAAATGGCCAATTGGATAGATCGGTAGAATTATTTTCACAGCTTTAAAAAGGCGGTAATTTGAGGTTCCGATATGGTTGCAAATAACATTGACAGTTTTCATGCTATGACAGTCATTTATGCTTCATTTTAAAGCATTATGATTGCACTTTAATATGGTATATAATTTGTAGCATAATGTGTGTTTTTACTAATTGGTGAATTTGATAGATCGGTAGAATTATTGTTCTATGTTTAATAAACGCGGTAATCTGAGGTTCCGATATGGCTGCAATTAACTTTGGCAGTTTTCGTGCTAGGACAGTCGTTTATGCACCATTTTAAAGCATTAAAATTGCCATTTGCTTTGGTATATAATTTATTGCATAATGTATTTTTGGAAAACGGCCAATTGGATAAATCGGTAGAATTATTTTCCCAGGTTTAAAAACGCGGTAATTTGAGGTTCCGATATGGTTGTGAATAACTTTGACAGTTTTCATGCTATGACAGTCATTTATGCATCATTTTAAAGCATTACAGTTGCACTTTGTTTTTGTGTATAATTTGTGGCATAATGAATTTTTACAAAAATTGGATAGATCGGTATATTTATTGGTACAGGTTTAAAAATGCGGTAATTTAAGGCCCCGATATGGTTGCAAATAACTTTTATAGTTTTCATGTTATAACAGTCGTTTATACATCTTTTTATTGCATTTTAGTTGCCATTTGTTTTGGTATACAATCTATTGCATAATGTATTTTTAGAAGATGGCCAATTGGATAGATCGATAGAATTATTTTCCCAGGTTTAAAAAGGCGGTAATTTGAGGTTCCGATATGGTTGTGAATTACTTTGACAGTTTTCATGCTATGACAGTCATTTATGCATCAGTTTAGAGCATTATGATTGCACTTTAATTTGGTATATCATTTGTGGCATAATGTGTTCGTCTAAAAAATGGTCAATTTGATGGATCGGTAGAATTATTGTTCTATGTTTAAAAACGCGGTAATTTGAGGTTCCGATATGGTTGCAAATAACTTTGACAGTTTTCATGCTAGGGCATTAGTTTACGCATCATTTTAAAGCATTACAGTTGCACTTTATTTTGGTGTATAATTTGTGGCATAATGAATTTTTACAAAAATTGGATAGATCGGTATATTTATTGGTACAGGTTCAAAAATGCGGTAATTTAAGGCTCCGATATGGTTGCAAATACCTTTTATAGTTTTCATGTTATAACAGTCGTTTATATATCTTTTTATTGCATTATAGTTGCCATTTGCTTTGGTATATAACTTATTCCATAATGTATTTTTGGAAAATGGCCAATTGGATAGATCGGTAGAATTATTTTCACAGCTTTAAAAACGCGGTAGTTTGAGGTTCCGATATGGCTGCAAATAACATTGACAGTTTTCACGCTATGACAGTCATTTATGCATCATTTTAAAGCATTATGATTGCACTTTAATATCGTATATCATTTGTAGCATAATGTGTATTTTTACAAATTGGTCAATTTGATAGATCGGTAGAATTATTGTTCTATGTTTAATAAACGCAGTAATCTGAGGTTCCGATATGGTTGCAATTAACTTTGGCAGTTTTCGTGCTAGGACAGTCGTTTATGCACCATTTTAAAGCATTAAAATTGCCATTTGTTTTGGTATATAATTTATTGCATAATGTATTTTTAGAAAATGGCCAATTGGATAGATCGGTAGAATTATTTTCCCAGGTTTAAAAAGGCGGTAATTTGAGGTTCCGATATGGTTGTGAATAACTTTGACAGTTTTCATGCTATGACAGTCATTTATGCATCATTTTAAAGCATTATGATTGCACTTTAATTTGGTATATCATTTGTGGCACAATGTGTTCGTCTAAAAAATGGTCAATTTGAAGGATCGGTAGAATTATTGTTCTATGTTTAAAAACGCGGTAATTTGAGGTTCCGATATGGTTGCAAATAACTTTGACAGTTTTCATGCTAGGGCAATAGTTTATGCATCATTTTAAAGCATTACAGTTGCACTTTATTTTGGTGTATAATTTGTGGCATAATGAATTTTTACAAAAGTTGGATAGATCGGTATATTTATTGGTACAGGTTTAAAAATGCGGTAATTCAAGGCTCCGATATGGTTGCAAATAACTTTTATAGTTTTCATGTTATAACAGTCGTTTATATATCTTTTTATTGCATTATAGTTGCCATTTGTTTTGGTATATAATTTATTGCATAATATATTTTTAGAAAATGGCCAATTGGATAGATCGGTAGAATTATTTTCACAGCTTTAAAAAGGCGGTAATTTGAGGTTCCGATATGGTTGCAAATAACATTGACAGTTTTCATGCTATGACAGTCATTTATGCTTCATTTTAAAGCATTATGATTGCACTTTAATATGGTATATAATTTGTAGCATAATGTGTGTTTTTACTAATTGGTGAATTTGATAGATCGGTAGAATTATTGTTCTATGTTTAATAAACGCGGTAATCTGAGGTTCCGATATGGCTGCAATTAACTTTGGCAGTTTTCGTGCTAGGACAGTCGTTTATGCACCATTTTAAAGCATTAAAATTGCCATTTGCTTTGGTATATAATTTATTGCATAATGTATTTTTGGAAAACGGCCAATTGGATAAATCGGTAGAATTATTTTCCCAGGTTTAAAAACGCGGTAATTTGAGGTTCCGATATGGTTGTGAATAACTTTGACAGTTTTCATGCTATGACAGTCATTTATGCATCATTTTAAAGCATTACAGTTGCACTTTGTTTTTGTGTATAATTTGTGGCATAATGAATTTTTACAAAAATTGGATAGATCGGTATATTTATTGGTACAGGTTTAAAAATGCGGTAATTTAAGGCCCCGATATGGTTGCAAATAACTTTTATAGTTTTCATGTTATAACAGTCGTTTATACATCTTTTTATTGCATTTTAGTTGCCATTTGTTTTGGTATACAATCTATTGCATAATGTATTTTTAGAAGATGGCCAATTGGATAGATCGATAGAATTATTTTCCCAGGTTTAAAAAGGCGGTAATTTGAGGTTCCGATATGGTTGTGAATTACTTTGACAGTTTTCATGCTATGACAGTCATTTATGCATCAGTTTAGAGCATTATGATTGCACTTTAATTTGGTATATCATTTGTGGCATAATGTGTTCGTCTAAAAAATGGTCAATTTGATGGATCGGTAGAATTATTGTTCTATGTTTAAAAACGCGGTAATTTGAGGTTCCGATATGGTTGCAAATAACTTTGACAGTTTTCATGCTAGGGCATTAGTTTACGCATCATTTTAAAGCATTACAGTTGCACTTTATTTTGGTGTATAATTTGTGGCATAATGAATTTTTACAAAAATTGGATAGATCGGTATATTTATTGGTACAGGTTCAAAAATGCGGTAATTTAAGGCTCCGATATGGTTGCAAATACCTTTTATAGTTTTCATGTTATAACAGTCGTTTATATATCTTTTTATTGCATTATAGTTGCCATTTGCTTTGGTATATAACTTATTCCATAATGTATTTTTGGAAAATGGCCAATTGGATAGATCGGTAGAATTATTTTCACAGCTTTAAAAACGCGGTAGTTGAGGTTCCGATATGGCTGCAAATAACATTGACAGTTTTCACGCTATGACAGTCATTTATGCATCATTTTAAAGCATTATGATTGCACTTTAATATCGTATATCATTTGTAGCATAATGTGTATTTTTAAAAATTGGTCAATTTGATAGATCGGTAGAATTATTGTTCTATGTTTAATAAACGCAGTAATCTGAGGTTCCGATATGGTTGCAATTAACTTTGGCAATTTTCGTGCTAGGACAGTCGCACAGTGGTATAGGAAAAAAAAAAGAGGGAAATAATTCGGTAACTTCTAAACGGTTAATCCGATTTTAATGAAATTTGGTGTGCACAAAGAGGAGGTGTTGTCGAGTTTAGGTTTTGAATTTGGACCTTATAGGCCAACCAGGGGCCCGGCGGGGGGTCATCAAATTAGGACACCTCGGCTATGTTAAATTTTTAAAACGATCCTATTTCTTCATTTGAGTTCCGATTTAAAAAAAATTTCGTATATAGAATCTCCTCATCGAGCACTATAAAAAATGTCGTCGTAGCAGTAAATTATCTCTTATAGTTTAGGAGATATTCGCATTTGAATATTAAAATTTTAAAATTTTTACCGTCCTTACTTTAGTTTTTTTGATAATAGCAGGTCCAAATATTTCCGATTTTCGCCATTTTTTTTTATTTGCTTAACAACAAGTTTATATACCAAGCAGTGAAAGAATTATGTAAAAATCATGACTGAGTCCAAAGTTATAGGCATTTAAATTTAAAAAATTAAAAAAAGGCGATTTTTTGTCATTTTTTTGGGAAAAAAGTATCTTTTTCTTTTTAAGTTATCTAAAAAGTTTCTAAGAAGATGTATATAGAATTTATACTTTTTGGAAAGCTGACTTTACATAAAATACGATAAATGAAACAAAACCTAAAAATTTTTGATACCGAGGGGACCAGGTCCATCCAAAAAAACCCTATTTTTTATGGAAAATTAAATTTTGAGCAAAAATTCTCAAATCGCATAGTCGATATCAAATTATAGTGACCTGTTTTATATGACCCAATAAGTTCTTAATCATTTTGTAACGGGTTTCGATAACCCCGCCCCTGGTATGGATATAATAGGCAAAAAACCAAAAAATCCCATTTTTGGGATTTTTTAAAACTTTTTTGGGAATTCCGGGATTTCTAATAAGAAAATTCGAAATTTTTATTTAATTTTGGATTTTGAGTAAAAAAATCTACCTAACTGTAAAATTTCATCAAAAAATATTCATAAATAAAATTTTTATTGCAATTTGAAAAATTTGTATCTTCGCAAAAACTGAATAAAAAACATTTTTTAATTTTTTTTTAAAAAAGTATTCCGCGAATTTTTTAATTTTCAAAAATTATATACAGTTTTTAAAAATAGACAAAATTACCTTTCCATTGATATATAACATGCCTACCTAATGTTTTTTAAGTGACAAATTAATTAGGGAAAACTCAACATCTTTTAGAAAATTTACCTAGCACTATTATTTTCATCCATATATGTAACAAATTTAAGAGTTAACCTTAACTTAAGGACGGTAAAAATTTTAAAATTTTAATATTCAAATGCGAATATCTCCTAAACTATAAGAGATAATTTACTGCTACGACGACATTTTTTATAGTGCTCGATGAGGAGATTCTATATACGAAATTTTTTTTAAATCGGAACTCAAATGAAGAAATAGGATCGTTTTAAAAATTTAACATAGCCGAGGTGTCCTAATTTGAGGACCCCCCGCCGGGCCCCTGGTTGGCCTATAAGGTCCAAATTCAAAACCTAAACTCGACAACACCTCCTCTTTGTGCATACCAAATTTCATTAAAATCGGATTAACCGTTTAGAAGTTACCGAATTATTTCCCTCTTTTTTTTTTCCTATACCACTGTGAGTCGTTTATGCACCATTTTAAAGCATTAAAATTGCCATTTGTTTTGGTATATAATTTATTTGCATAATGTATTTTTAGAAAATGGCCAATTGGATAGATCGGTAGAATTATTTTCCCAGGTTTAAAAAGGCGGTAATTTGAGGTTCCGATATGGTTGTGAATAACTTTGACAGTTTTCATGCTATGACAGTCATTTATGCATCATTTTAAAGCATTATGATTGCACTTTAATTTGGTATATCATTTGTGGCACAATGTGTTCGTCTAAAAAATGGTCAATTTGAAGGATCGGTAGAATTATTGTTCTATGTTTAAAAACGCGGTAATTTGAGGTTCCGATATGGTTGCAAATAACTTTGACAGTATTCATGCTAGGGCAATAGTTTATGCATCATTTTAAAGCATTACAGTTGCACTTTATTTTGGTGTATAATTTGTGGCATAATGAATTTTTACAAAAGTTGGACAGATCGGTATATTTACAGGTTTAAAAATGCGGTAATTCAAGGCTCCGATATGGTTGCAAATAACTTTTATAGTTTTCATGTTATAACAGTCGTTTATATATCTTTTTATTGCATTATAGTTGCCATTTGTTTTGGTATATAATTTATTGCATAATATATTTTTAGAAAATTGCCAATTGGATAGATCGGTAGAATTATTTTCATAGCTTTAAAAAGGCGGTAATTTGAGGTTCCGATATGGTTGCAAATAACATTGACAGTTTTCATGCTATGACAGTCATTTATGCATCATCTTAAGCATTATAATTGCACTCTAATATGGTATATAATTTGTAGCATAATGTGTGTTTTTACAAATTGGTCAATTTGATAGATAGGTAGAATTATTGTTCTATGTTTAATAAAGCAGTAATCTGAGGTTTCGATATGGTTGCAATTAACTTTGGCAGTTTTCGTGCTAGGACAGTCGTTTATGCACCATTTTAAAGCATTAAAATTGCCATTTATTTTGGTATATAATTTATTGCATAATGTATTTTAAGAAAATGGCCAATTGGATAAATCGGTAGAATTATTTTCCCAGGTTTAAAAAGGCGGTAATTTGAGGTTCCGATATGGTTGTGAATAACTTTGACAGTTTTCATGCTATGACAGTCATTTATGCATCATTTTAAAGCATTATGATTGCACTTTAATTTGGTATATCATTTGTGGCACAATGTGTTCGTCTAAAAAATGGTCAATTTGAAGGATCGGTAGAATTATTGTTCTATATTTAAAAACGCGGTAATTTGAGGTTCCGATATGGTTGCAAATAACTTTGACAGTTTTCATGCTAGGGCAATAGTTTATGCATCATTTTAAAGCATTACAGTTGCACTTTATTTTGGTGTATAATATAGTTGCCATTTGCTTTGGTATATAATTTATTCCATAATATATTTTTGGAAAATGGCCAATTGGATAGATCGGTAGAATTATTTTCACAGCTTTAAAAACGCGGTAGTTTGAGGTTCAGATATGGCTGCAAATAACATTGACAGTTTTCACGCTATGACAGTCATTTATGCATCATTTTAAAGCATTATGATTGCACTTTAATATGGTATATCATTTGTAGCATAATGTGTATTTTTACAAATTGGTCAATTTGAAAGATCGGTAGAATTATTGTTCTATGTTTAAAAACGCGGTAATTTGAGGTTCCGATATGGTTGCAAATAACTTTGACAGTTTTCATGCTAGGGCAATAGTTTATGCATCATTTTAAAGCATTACAGTTGCACTTTATTTTGGTGTATAATTTGTGGCATAATGAATTTTTACAAAAGTTTGATAGATCGGTATATTTATTGGTACAGGTTTAAAAATGCGGTAATTGAAGGCTCCGATATGGTTGCAAATAACTTTTATAGTTTTCATGTTATAACAGTCGTTTATATATATTTTTATTGTATTATAGTTGTCATTTGTTTTTGGTATATAATTTATTGCATAATATATTTTTAGAAAATTGCCAATTGGATAGATCGGTAGAATTATTTTCACAGCTTTAAAAGGCGGTAATTGAGGTTCCGATATGGTTGCAAATAACATTGACAGTTTTCATGCTAGGACAGTCGTTTATGCACCATTTTTAAAGCATAAAAATTGCCATTTGTTTTGGTATATAATTTATTACATAATGTATTTTTAGAAAACGGCCAATTGGATAAATCGGTGGAATTATTTTCCCAGGTTTAAAAACGCGGTAATTTGAGGTTCCGATATGGTTGTGAATAACTTTGACAGTTTTCATGCTATGACAGTCATTTATGCATCAGTTTAGAGCATTATGATTGCACTTTAATTTGGCATATCATTTGTGCCATAATGTGTTCGTCTAAAAAATGGTCAATTTGATGGATCGGTAGAATTATTGTTCTATGTTTAAAAACGCGGTAATTTGAGGTTCCGATATGGTTGCAAATAACTTTGACAGTTTTCATGCTAGGGCAATAGTTTATGCATCATTTTAAAGCATTACAGTTGCACTTATTTTGGTGTATAATATAGTTGCCATTTGCTTTGGTATATAATTTATTCCATAATATATTTTTGGAAAATGGCCAATTAGATAGATCGGTAGAATTATTTTCCCAGGTTTAAAAACGCGGTAGTTTGAGGTTCCGATATGGCTGCAAATAACATTGACAGTTTTCACGCTATGACAGTCATTTATGCATCATTTTAAAGCATTATGATTGCACTTTAATATGGTATATCATTTGTAGCATAATGTGTATTTTTACAAATTAGTCAATTTGATAGATCGGTAGAATTATTGTTCTATGTTTAATAAACGCAGTAATCTGAGGTTCCGATATGGTTGCAATTAACTTTGGCAGTTTTCGTGCTAGGACAGTCGTTTATGCACCATTTAAAGCATTAAAATTGCCATTGTTTTGGTATATAATTTATTGCATAATGTATTTTAAGAAAATGGCCAATTGGATAGATCGGTAGAATTATTTCCCAGGCTTTAAAAAGGCGGTTGTAATTTGAGGTTTCCGATATGGTTGTGAATAACTTTGACAGTTTTCATGCTATGACAGTCATTTATGCATCATTTTAAAGCATTATGATTGCACTTTAATTTGGTATATCATTTGTGGCACAATGTGTTCGTCTAAAAATGGTCAATTTGAAGGATCGGTAGAATTATTGTTCTATGTTAAAAAACGCGGTAATTGAGGGTTCCGATATGGTTGCAAATAACTTTGACAGTTTCATGCTAGGGCAATAGTTATGCATCATTTTAAAGCATTACAGTTGCACTTTATTTTGGTGTATAATTTGTGGCATAATGAATTTTACAAAAGTTGGACAGATCGGTATATTTATTGGTACAGGTTAAAAATGCGGTAATTCAAGGCTCCGATATGGTTGCAAATAACTTTATAGTTTTCATGTTTGAACAGTCGTTTATATATTCTTTTATTGCATTATAGTTGCCATTGTTTTCGTATATAATTTATTGCATAATATATTTTTAGAAAATTGCCAATTGGATAGATCGGTAGAATTATTTTCACAGCTTCAAAAAGGCGGTTATTTTGAGGTTCCGATATGGTTGCAAATAACATTGACAGTTTTCATGCTATGACAGTCATTTATGCATCATTTAAGCATTATGATTGCACTTTAATATGGTATATAATTTGTAGCATAATGTGTGTTTTTACAAATTAGTCAATTTGATAGATCGAGTAGAATTATTGTTCTATGTTTAATAAACGCAAGTAATAATCTGAGGTTCCGATATGGTTGCAATTAACTTTGGCAGTTTTCGTGCTAGGACAGTCGTTTTATGCACCATTTTAAAGCATTTAAAATTGCCATTTGTTTTGGTATATAATTTATTGCATAATGTATTTTAAGAAAATGGCCAATTGGATAGATCGGTAGAATTATTTCCCAGGTTTAAAAGGCGGTAATTTGAGGTTCCGATATGGTTGTGAATAACTTTGACAGTTTTCATGCTATGGACAGTCATTTATGCATCAGTTTAGAGCATTATGATTGCACTCTAATTTGGTATATCATTTGTGGCATAATGTGTTCGTCTAAAAAATGGTCAATTTGATGGATCGGTAGAATTATTGTTCTATGTTTAAAAACGCGGTAATTTGAGGTTCCGATATGGTTGCAAATTGAATGGCATAATGATTTTACAAAAGTTGGATAGATCGGTATATTATTGGTACAGGTTTAAAAATGCGGTAAATTCAAGGCTCCGATATGGTTGCAAATAACTTTATAGTTTCATGTTATAACAGTCGTTATATATCTTTTTATTGCATTATAGTTGCCATTTTTTGGTATATATTTATTGC
>NW_023996708.1:32500-34686 GCF_015586225.1 Lucilia sericata | reverse complement strand
TTTTCTATGAATTTATAAATATGTACATATTTTGTTAAAGATGATTTAACTAAAAGATTTCGACTAAAAAAGATCTTTTAGGATCTTCAAAATTTGTTAAAAGAACTCAACTAGAACTGAACTAGAACTGAACTAGAACTGAACTAGAACTGAACTAGAATGAACTAGAACTGAACTAGAACTGAACTAGAACTGAACTAGAACTGAACTACAACTGAACTACAACTGAACTAGAACTGAACTAGAACTAAACTAGAACTAAACTAGAACTGAACTAGAACTGAACTAGAACTAAACTAGAACTAAACTAGAACTGAACTAGAACTAAACTAGAACTGAACTAGAACTGAACCAGAACTGAACTAGAACTGAACTGGAACTGAACTAGAACTGAACTAGAACTGAACTAGAACTGAACTAGAACTGAACCAGAACTGAACTAGAACTGAACTGGAACTGAACTAGAACTGAACTAGAACTGAACTAGAACTGAACTAGAACTGAACTAGAACTGAACTAGAACTGAACTAGAACTGAACTAGAATTGAACTAGAACTGAATAGAACTGAAAGAACTGAACTAGAACTGAACTAGAACTGAACTAGAACTGAACTAGAACTGAACTAGAACTGAACTAGAACTGAACTAGAACTGAACTGAACTATAACTGAACTAGAACTGAACTAGAACTGAACTAGAACTGAACTAGAACTGAACTAGAACTGAACTAGAACTGAACTAGAACTGAACTAGAACTGAACTAGAACTGAACTAGAACTGAACTAGAACTGAACTAGAACTGAACTAGAACTGAACTAGAACTGAACTAGAACTGAACTAGAACTGAACTAGAACTGAACTAGAACTGAACTAGAACTGAACTAGAACTGAACTAGAACTGAACTAGAACTGAACTAGAACTGAACTAGAACTGAACTAGAACTGAACTAGAACTGAACTAGAACTGAACTAGAACTGAACTAGAACTGAACTAGAACTGAACTAGAACTGAACTAGAACTGAACTAGAACTGAACTAGAACTGAACTAGAACTGAACTAGAACTGAACTAGAACTGAACTAGAACTGAACTAGAACTGAACTAGAAATGAACTAGAACGAACTAGAACTGAACTAGAACTGAACTAGAACTGAACTAGAACTGAACTAGAACTGAACTAGAACTGAACTAGAACTGAACTAGAACTGAACTAGAACTGAACTAGAACTGAACTAGAACTGAACTAGAACTAGAACTGAACTAGAACTGAACTAGAACTGAACTAGAACTGAACTAGAACTGAACTAGAACTGAACTAGAACTGAACTAGAACTGAACTAGAACTGAACTAGAACTGAACTAGAACTGAACTAGAACTGAACTAGAACTGAACTAGAACTGAACTAGAACTGAACTAGAACTGAACTAGAACTGAACTAGAACTGAACTAGAACTGAACTAGAACTGAACTAGAACTGAACTAGAACTGAACTAGAACTGAACTAGAACTGAACTGAACTAGAACTGAACTAGAACTGAACTAGAACTGAACTAGAACTGAACTAGAACTGAACTAGAACTGAACTAGAACTGAACTAGAGCTGAACTAGAACTGAATTAGAACTGAACTAGAACTGAACTAGAACTGAACTAGAACTGAACTAGAACTGAACTAGAACTGAACTAGAACTGAACTAGAACTGAACTAGAACTGAACTAGAACTGAACTAGAACTGAACTAGAACTGAACTAGAACTGAACTAGAACTGAACTAGAACTGAACTAGAACTGAACTAGAACTGAACTAGAACTGAACTAGAACTGAACTAGAACTGAACTAGAACTGAACTAGAACTGAACTAGAACTGAACTAGAACTGAACTAGAACTGAACTAGAACTGAACTAGAACTGAACTAGAACTAAACTAGAACTGAACTAGAACTGAACTAGAACTAAACTAGAACTAAACTAGAACTAAACTAGAACTAAACTAGAACTAAAACTAGAACTAAACTAGAACTAAACTAGAACTAAACTAGAACTAAACTAGAACTAAACTAGAACTAAACTGGAACTAAACTGGAACTAACTGGAACTAAACTAGAACTGAACTAGAACTGAACTAGAACTAAACTAAAACTAAACTAGAACTGAACTAGAACTGAACTGGAACTAAACTAGAACT
>NW_023996708.1:0-27500 GCF_015586225.1 Lucilia sericata | reverse complement strand
GTTTTTAAAATTTTTGCAAAAAGTCCATTTACCAATTATTTTTTTTTTTTTCAGGAATACTCTCACGACTATGTGTCCTCTTCACAACATCTCTCCAATAGTATTTTAGATACACGCCTCCAGAGCAGCTCCTGCCAGGATTTAAGCAATAATAATCTACACAGTAGCAGCAGTTTTCTGGGTCACACTAATAACAATCATATTTTGGCAGCTGATGCTCATGAAGAGAACGTTTGAAGGCCATGTTGCCCACTTATCGGCCGGCTCCAGATTATGAAACTGCTGTCCAATTGAAGTATAGAACACCGCCCAATGAATTGTACAACTTAAATCAATTGCAATATCAAGCAGCTGCTTTGGCAGCTCATAATTCAGCAGCTGCTTACTATGCGGTTCACAGCCGGATGTACATCAAGCGGGTGATGGTTTGCTATTGGGTCATATGGCTACACACCGCTATCCCGATGTGGCACAACCTGCTCAGGCTATGCATGCTCAGTATAATCTATCAGCGGCCACTGCAGCAGCCTCCGGTTTGGGTTCGACGCCTCAGAATAATGTTTATGCTGATTTGCCTCAACGCTTGCAAATGATTAGAACTAAACCGCCCCCTCCTTATCCGGTTAATAGATTAAGTTCTTCTTCTACACCCGATTTAGCAGTAGCTTCTCATCGTCCTCTTCTAGGCTATAGGGCTTATGTTTCTGGCTCTTCACCCGACTTGGTTTCAAATAGAAATCTTTTAAATTCTCATATCCCTATAGCGGTCAACCTGGAGGATTAGGTAACCCAGGACAAATCACCACTTCCTCGGGAGCCACCATGTTACATCAATATCCCTATATGGGTCATATGGGCCATTCGCAATCCTATCTACCGCCTCATGGTACTTTTGAAAACCTCAATATGATCGAGGAACAGCCTTCGATAATGTCTCAATTACGGCAATCGGCTTTAAGTCAAACGGCAGCCAATCATGCCGCCAATAGCACACAAAGTTATGAACAAAATTCTCCCACATTACCGCCTTCCGGTTATCGCTCCTCGGCCAATCTACAAGCGGGTCAGACGGGACTACAACGCAATGCCATGAATGGTTCCATAGAACCCATTTATGAAAACGTGCCACTGCCTCAATACACATCTTCCACATCGGTAACGCCTCAGCGTAATACAGAACAAAGATCATCGGGTTCATCCACTCATAATACGGAAATAAGAAATCGTACTTCTTCCATACAATCGGCGCCAGGAGGTATGCCTAATCAACCTCCAGTGCCAGCAGCTAGACATCATCATATGCAGCATAGGGATACGGCAGGACCTTCAATACAACAACTAGCTCAACAGCAAATTCATCAATATTTACAGGCTCAAGATGAACCGGATGAAATTTCCATGAATATCAAAAAATTCAATCATCAAACACAACCGGATAGGGCAGCTAGTAGTGATGTGCAATTGCTTGAACCTACGCCACCTCAGCGAACGGTAAGAGCAGCCTCAGCAGCACCGGCCATAGGACAAACTTCCTCAACGCCCGAGCAAACACCCGTAAAAATGACGCCACCTCCACGGCAGCATAAAAATATGAAAAGCTCGTCCTCTGTATCAGCTGTTGATGTCATACAACCCACCTCCTCCACTTCGATGTCACCCTCTGTAAGCTCTACCACTGCGGCACTAAATTCTACACGCATTACCTCTTCCACTTCCCACGATGAGTCATTAAGTCATCATTTTTCAGCCATGAATTTGTCTTCCACTTCATCGTCCATGTTTAATAGTACACTGGATACCACAACACAAAGTTCGAGTACAGCGGGCAATAATACAACTTCAAAGGAGAAACGTAAAAAACGCTGGAACTTCTTGGGCAGAAGTAAAACGCCAGACAAACAAAAATCAGCCACATTGGGACGAGAAAAGGCGGTAAATACCACAAAACTGCAGAAAATCAAACTGGCACAAGATGATCTAAATCTGCACCATAGATGGTCTACGGGAGTGCCGAAATTGCAGCCAATATCGGGACAATATTCCAAAGATAAATTGGTTAGTTATAAAATTTAAAAATTTTTATAAAATTTAACAATTTCTATGTATTTTAGTGTCAAATACTCACTGATAAACTAACCGACTCTCAGTTGTTTATGGAATTTGAGGCCATACCCAAACGCCGTGAAATGGCACGCTACGATTGTGCGTTGAAAGAAGAAAATGCCATGAAAAATTCCGATCCAAATTTTCTACCCTACGATGATAATCGTGTACGTTTGACACCCACCATGGAAAATCGTCATGGTTATGTTAACGCCTCTCATATATCGGTTAGTAGTTTTTGTAAGAATTTACTTGTTGAGTTTCTTTTAACATGATATTATTTTCTTTCTCTTTTAGGCTACTGTGGGCAACAAACAACGTTTCTATATTGTAGCACAATCACCACATGAAGAATTAACCACACGCATCTTTTGGCAGTGTGTTTGGGAGGCTGATGTTTATTTAATTGTGCAGTTATCGGAGGATTTGAATTATATACCGCCCAATACAAATCAACGTATGGAGTTTGGTCAGGTAGGTGGCTAATCCCAAAAATAATCGAGTTCAGTTCTAGTTCTGATGTAGTTCCAGTTCAGATGTAGTTCCAGTTCAGTTCTAGTTTAGTTCTAGTTCAGTTCTAGTTCTGATGTAGTTCAGTCAGTCTAGTTCAGTAGTCAGTTCTAGTTCAGTTCTAGTTCAGTTCTAGTTCAGTTCTAGTTCAGTTCTAGTTCAGTTCTAGTTCAGTTCTAGTTCAGTTCTAGTTCAGTTCTAGTTCAGTTCTAGTTCAGTTCTAGTTCAGTTCTAGTTCAGTTCTAGTTCAGTTCTAGTTCAGTTCTAGTTCATTTCTAGTATTCTAGTTCAGTTTAGTTCAGTTCTAGTTCAGTTCTAGTTCAGTTCTAGTATTCAGGTTCTAGTTTCAGTTCTAGTTCAGTTCTAGTTCAGTTCTAGTTCAGTTCTAGTTCAGTTCTAGTTCAGTTCTAGTTCAGTTCTAGTTCAGTTCTAGTCAGTTCTAGTTCAGTTCTAGTTCAGTTCTAGTTCAGTTCTAGTTCAGTTCTAGTTCAGTTCTAGTTCAGTTCTAGTTCAGTTCTAGTTCAGTTTCTAGTTCAGTTCTAGTTCAGTTCTAGTTATCAGTTCTAGTTCAGTTCTAGTTCAGTTCTAGTTCAGTTCTAGTTCAGTTCTAGTTCAGTTACTAGTTCAGTTCGTAGTGTCAGTTCTAGTTCAGTTCTAGTTCAGTTCTAGTTCAGTTCTAGTTCAGTCTATTCTAGTTCAGTTCTAGTTCAGTTCTAGTCAGTTCTAGTTCAGTTCTCGTTACAGTTTCTAGTTCAGTCTAGTTCAGTTCTAGTTCAGTTCTAGTTCAGTTCTAGTTCAGTTCTAGTTCAGTTCTAGTTCAGTTCTAGTTCAGTTCTAGTTCAGTTCTAGTTCAGTTCTAGTTCAGTTCTAGTTCAGTTCTAGTTCAGTTCTAGTTCAGTTCTAGTTCAGTTCTAGTTCAGTTCTAGTTCAGTTCTAGTTCAGTTCTAGTTCAGTTCTAGTTCAGTTCTAGTTCAGTTCTAGTTCAGTTCTAGTTCAGTTCTAGTTCAGTTCTAGTTCAGTTCTAGTTCAGTTCTAGTTCAGTTCTAGTTCAGTTCTAGTTCAGTTCTAGTTCAGTTCTAGTTCAGTTCTAGTTCAGTTCTAGTTCAGTTCTAGTTCAGTTCTAGTTCAGTTCTAGTTCAGTTATTTCAGTAGTTCAGTTCTAGTTCAGTTCTAGTTCAGTTCTAGTTCAGTTCTAGTTTAGTTCTAGTTCAGTTCTAGTTCAGTTCTAGTTCAGTTCTAGTTCAGTTCTAGTTCAGTTCTAGTTCAATTCTAGTTCAGTTCTAGTTCAGTTCTAGTTCAGTTCTAGTTCAGTTCTAGTTCAGTTCTAGTTCAGTTCTAGTTCAGTTCTAGTTCAGTTCTAGTTCAGTTCTAGTTCAGTTCTAGTTCAGTTCTAGTTCAGTTCTAGTTCAGTTCTAGTTCAGTTCTAGTTCAGTTCTAGTTCAGTTCTAGTTCAGTTCTAGTTCAGTTCTAGTTCAGTTCTAGTTCAGTTCTAGTTCAGTTCTAGTCAGTTCTAGTTCAGTTCTAGTTCAGTTCTAGTTCAGTTCTAGTTCAGTTCAGTTTCAGTTCTAGTTCAGTTCTAGTTCAGTTCTAGTTCAGTTTTAGTTCATTCTAGTTCAGCTTTTGTATCGTTCTAGTTCAGAAAATGTATAAAAATTAAAATTTTTGGAAATTATTTTTAATGTTAATTTTAATTTTTTCCATTACAGTTCCAGGTTTATCAGGAATTTTCACAAACTACCGATCGTTGTATTACCAGCAAACTGCGTCTTTATCACATACAATCAAGACGTTATCGTTCTGTTTGGCATCTTAACTACACCGATTGGGCAGAACAAAATTGTCCACGTGATGTCAATCACTTTTTAGACTTTTTGGAAGAGCTCAATTCAGTGCGTATGGCATCGATAAATGAAGTACCGCCAGGGCATAATACAAATCCTCCGGTACTGTTACATTGTCTAGAAGGTGGTGGTAGATCGGGTGTTACACTAACAGCTGATTTACTACTCTACACCTTAGATCATAATGAGGTTTGTTGTTATTTTCATTTTTTTTTTTTTTAATAATTTCATTTGCTAATTTTCTTTTGGTTACTTTTAGGATTTGGACATACCTAGAGTTATTGGTAATTTACGTCATCAAAGAGACAGCATTATACCTTCTTTGGCTCAATATAAATTTATTTATAGTCTTTTAATAACATATCTAAAAAGAACGAGATTAATTTAATTTTATATTACAAAATTACCTTCATCGTTCCATTTGGTTTTATATATTTCACACTCGCCCACACATGCAATGTCCATTTGACCATTATAGACGTAATTTTAATTTGTAACCCTCATTTTTATTATTAAACAAGTATTTTTATGTTTAATTCCCTCCTCTTTATTTTATTAACCCTCGTTGCTATTATTTGGCAATTAAATTGCTTTAATTTAGTTTAATTTATTCTTAAAACAAAACATTGAACGAACAATTGTATTTTCTACATTTATTTTTTATATACAGGGTGCTTTATTATTCTTATTTTTTTATAATTTTATTTAATCTATTTCTGTAGTTTAGCTTTTGTTTATTTTCTCTTGAAGTATTTTTTTATCTATATTTATTCTCTGTAATTATTTAAACTTATTTTTTATTTTCATACAAACATAACTTCTTCCACTTCTTGTATATAGAAATCATTATGCGTAATACAAAACGATACAATTTTTTTTAAACATATAAATATTTATTCTTTCGAAAAAGAAAATTTTATATTATATTTGCAAAATTTCTGAATACTATACTACTTCCATATCATTAATTGTTGAAATTTATTATATTTTTTTTTTTTCATTATCCATCAAGTTTACTTGTTGTTAGTATTTAAGTTGTAAGACAAAAAATAATCAATTGTGCCTTGTATTTAAAGCAAAAATAATAAAAAAAAAAGAAAACAAACTTAAAGTTTACCATAAAAAAAAAAAATTATATAAAATAAAGAAAAATCCAATATATTGATAAAAAAATAAAATAATGGGCGTTTTAATTATAGACTTAAAAACTTGTCCATAACTTTGATTTTCTTTAGGAATTTCTAGTTAAGTTTAGTTTTAGGTCAGTTCTAGTTTAGTTCTAGTTTAGTACTAGTTTAGTTCTAGTTTAGTTCTAGTTCAGTTCTAGTTCATTTCTAGTTCAGTTCTAGTTTTGTTCTAGTCTTGTTCTAGTTCATTTCTAGTTTTTTTCTATTTCTGTTCTAATTCAGTTCTAGTTCAATTCCAGGTCACTTCTAGTTCAATTCTATTTCGGTTTAAGATCAGTTTTAGTGCCCTTATAGTTCTGTTTTAGTTCAGTTCTAGTTAGGTTCAAGCTTTGTTCTTCTTAAGCTTTGGTTCAGTTCAAGTTCAGTTCTAGTTTATAGTTCTGTTTTAGTTCAGTTCTAGTTAGGTTCAAGTTTTGTTCTACGTAAGCTTTGGTTATAGTTTAGTTCTAGTTTAGTGCTAGTTCAATTTCTAGTTTAGTTCTGGTTTAGTTCTAGTTCAGTTCTAGTTAAGTTCTAGTTTAGTTAAGTTCTAGCTCAGTTCTAGTTGAGTCCTAATTCAGTTCTAGTTCAGTCCTAGTTAAGTTCTAGTTAAGTTCTAGTTCAGTCCTAGTTAAGTTCTAGTTCAGTTCTAGTTCAGGTCTACTTCAGTTCTTTTAGTTCTAGTTTAGTTCTAATTCAGTTCTAGTTCAGGTCTAGTCGTGTCCGAGTTCAGTTCCAGATCAGTTCTAGTTTAGTTCTAGTTCAGTTCTAGTTTAGTTCAAGTTCTGTTCTAGTTCAGTTCTAATTTAGATCTATTTCAGTTCTATATCAGCTCTAGTCCGGTTCAAGTTAAGTTCTAGTTCCGTTTTAGGTCAGTTCTAGTTCATTTCTAATTCAGTTCTAATTCATTTCGAGTTTAGTTCTGGTTGAGATCTAGCTCAGTTCTAGTTCTGTTTTAGTCCAGTTCTTGTTTAATTCTAGTTCAGTTATAGTTTAATTCTAGTTCAGTTTTAGTTCAGTTCTAGTTTATGTCTAGTTCAGTTCTAGTTTAGTTCTAGCTCAGTTCTAATTGAGTTCTAGATCTGTTCTAGTTTAGTTCTGGTTCCGTTTTAGTTCAGTTCTAGTTCGGTTCTAGTTTAGTTCTTGCTCAGTTGTAGTTGAGTACTGGTTCTGTTCTAATTGAGTTCTAGTTCTGTTATAGTTCAGCTCTAGTCCAGTTCTAGTTTAATTCTAGTTCAGCTCTATTCTAGTTCTAGTTTAATTCTAGTTCAGTTCTACTTCACATCCAGTTTAGTTTTAATTCGGTTTTAGTTCACTTCTTGTTCAATTCTGCTCTAGTTCTAGTTCAGTTCTAATTCATTTCTAGTTCATTTCTAATTCAGTTCTAGATCATTTCTAATTCAACTCTAGTTCAGTTCCAGTCCATTTCTTGTTCAGTTCTTGATCTAGATTCTAGAACTTTGATTTTTTTTAAACAATTTAATGATAACTTTGTTTTTCTGCAGAAAAGTTATTGTGAATGTTTCTTTGAGTCACCTTGTAAGTTGTTTATATTTTATATGCCAACACCTAAAGGTAGGCAATAGTTTGTATAACGTTAAGTTAAACTTGAAGATAACTAAGTAAATGTTACACAAGTGTTGCCATAATTAAGCAAAATAGAAATGGAAATTACCTATAAAATATATCTTTTTTAAAGCAAATAAAACACAATTTTTTATTAATTTTTTTTTATAAATATTTTATAATTTTTACTACAACTTGTTTTGTTTATTTGACCATCAATATCTTTTGTTTTGTTTCAGTTTTAAATACAATTTGTTTTTTTATTAAAAATATAAGATTATTTCTTTTTTTGTTTTGAATAATTATTAAATACAATTATTTATATTTAAACAGAGTATGAATAAATTTTTCTTTTATGTAATGGAGTTTATTTGTTGGTTTCAATTTTAATACCATTAACATGCATAAATAACATTAATAAATTTATTTTTTTTGTTGTTTCTTTTTTTTATTTTATGAATAATTTATGTTATTAAAAAGAAAGAAGATTTTGGCAGCTTTTTATACTCTAAGGGGGAGGAGAGAAAATAATATTTTAATAAAAATATTTTAAAAAAGCTGTTTTATTATATATAAAGAGTTTAACTTATTTTAGGAAATATTTATAAAATTTACATTATTAACTAAGTAAATAATATTTAAATTATAATTTGATTTGTTAATGTTAGAAAATATACAATTTTGTTTGTAGAGAGTGAATGAATTTTATGAAAATTAATAATTTATTTGTTAATAAACTAAACTAATTATGACTAAATTATGTTAAAAAAATTTTATGTAAATGATATTTGTTTCTTATTTAAATGATAAAGAATTCAATTCCTTTATAGTTAAAAAAAAAAACTTTTATTCTTTTTCTGATATTTTTATTTATAAAATTATTTATTTATTAATTATTAAAAAGAAAAAACATTATTGAAAACCTTTTATTGTTTATATATAAATTTTTTACATTTATTTTGTTCATATTTTGTTTATTTTTTTTTATAAATATTTAATAAATATATTTATTTATATAAAAATTAAATGTATTTTTTGGGGGGGAAGGGGTGTAAATGTACATTTTATAACATTTTTGTTTAACTTTTTTATATAATTTTTTTTTTTAATATTTCGTTAAAACTTTATATATAACTCTTTTTGGCTGTATTTTGTTTAAAATTTATTTTAATTATGTTTTGAATTTCTTAATTTGTCCTTAACATTTCATTTCCCTATTATTTGTAACGCTTTAGTTCCTCTTTCAATAACAAAATTAAGAAATTTGTTTAAGAAAGGGTTTGTTTTACCAAGACTCTTCTTAAAAGGTTAATTTTTTTCTATTTCAGGTGGAATTTTAAGTTTGAAAAAGGTTCTAAATATTATAATTCCTTTTCTTGTTTTGTAGTTTAATTATTTTAAATAAAACTTTACAAAAAGACGTAATTATTAGAGTTATATTTGGAAAAAAGTGTTTGATCTAAAACTGTTTACTTTCAAGGAAAAGTAAAAGGACTATAGTCGGCCTATAGTCCAGGCTATACTTCAGACTATAGTTAAACTATATTCCAGACTATACTCCAGACTGTAGTTAAACTATAGTCCAGACTATAGTTAAACTATAGTCCAGACTATAGTTAAACTATAGTCCAGACTATAGTCAATCTATAGCATATACTATAGTCAAACTATAGTCCAGATTATAGTCAAACTATAGTCCACACTATAGTCAAACTATAGTCCAGACTATAGTCAAACTATAGTTAAGAGTCTTGTCAAACTATAGACAATACTATACTCCAGACTATAGTCCAGTCTATAGTCAAACCATAGTCAAGACTATAGTCAAAATATAGTCCAGACCTGACTACAGTCTGGACTATATTTAAATGAGTTTAAACTTTAGACTATAGTCAAAACTATGGACTAGACTATAAAATATATAGAAAACTGTAGACTACACTACAGATTAAATAAAAATAACTTTAATAATTACATCTTTTAGTTAAAAAAAATTTAAGTTAATTTTCTAGAAATAAAGAATTATATTAATATATCAAACTGAACTAGTACAAAGAATGATAATGAAAATATATTTTTTTTTATAAATTTTGAAACTGCAAAAATCATTACAGCAAACTTTAGAACATATTTCAAAACACTAATTTTCCTTACGTACAAAGTTTGATGAAATGTTTTTTATACTTCTTTGCTATTTATAAACCAATTAATAATTTTAACCTCTTTTAAGCTGCCGTTTTTTTTGCAAAATGTTTTTAATTAAACTAAAGAGATAATTCATAATTTTCATTATCCTTCCATATAACTTGTTTTAATTAAAGTTTTCTTTTTTAATATTATAAAAGTAAATATTTATTATTCATTTGATATATATTTTTAAATTTATACAAAGAGAAAAAGCTGAATAAAACTTATGAGTAAAAATTAATTGTTATTATGGGTCCCTCTTAACTAAGAAATTTTATATGTAAGAGTGATATATAAATACAAAAAAAATAGCAAAATATTTCAAATATATTTACGTTATGGGTTGAGAAAGTTGATGAAGGAAATGGATGTATGTGGGTAAATGAAATGCAGCTTAATTAAATAAATTATACAAAATTTGTTCAATAATATTTAAAAGTGACTTTGAGTGTGAAATAGGCATGGAAAATTTAGTACTTTTTGATATCCACGGCTTTTTTAGTACCTAGTCTAGTCTATAGATTACTCTATAGTCTAGTCTATAGTATAGTCTATAGTCTAGTCTTAGTCTAGTCTATAGTCTAGTCTTATAGTCTAGTCTATAGTCTAGTCTATAGTCTAGTCTATAGTCTAGTCTATAGTCTAGTCTATAGTCGAGTCTATAGTCTAGCTAATAGTCTAGTCTATAGTCTAGTCTAAAGTCTAGTCTATAGTCTAGTCTATAGTCTAGTCTATAGTCTAGTCTATAGTCTAGTCTATAGTCTAGTCTATAGTCTAGTCTATAGTCTAGTCTATAGTCTAGTCTATAGTCTACTCTATACTCTAGTCTATAGTCTACTATATCCTCTAGTCTACAGTCTAGTCTATAGTATGTATATAGTCTAGTCTATAGTCTAGTCTATAGTCTAGTCTATAGTCTAGTCTATAGTCTAGTCTATAGTCTAGTCTATAGTCTAGTCTATAGTGTCTAGTCTATAGTCTATAGTCTAGTCTATAGTCTAGTCTATAGTCTAGTCTATAGTCTAGTCTATAGTCTAGGTCTATAGTCTAGTCTATAGTCTAGTCTATAGTCTAGTCTATAGTCTAGTCTATAGTCTAGTCTATAGTCTAGTCTATAGTCTAGTCTATAGTCTAGTCTATAGTCTAGTCTATAGTCTAGTCTATAGTCTAGTCTATAGTCTAGTCTATAGTCTAGTCTATAGTCTAGTCTATAGTCTAGTCTATAGTCTAGTCTATAGTCTAGTCTATAGTCTAGTCTATAGTCTAGTCTATAGTCTAGTCTATAGTCTAGTCTATAGTCTAGTCTATAGTCTAGTCTATAGTCTAGTCTATAGTCTAGTCTATAGTCTAGTCTATAGTCTAGTCTATAGTCTAGTCTATAGTCTAGTCTATAGTCTAGTCTATAGTCTAGTCTATAGTCTAGTCTATAGTCTAGTCTATAGTCTAGTCTATAGTCTAGTCTATAATCTAGTCTATAGTCTATACTATATCTATACTATAGTCTAGTCTATAGTTTATACTATAGTCTAGTCTAGTCTATAGTCTATTCTATAGTCTAGTCTGTAGTCTATACTATAGTCTAGTCTTTAGTCTATACTATAGTCTAGTCTATAGTCTATTCTATAGTCTACTCTATAGTCTAGTCTATAGTATACTCTATAGTCTAGTCTATAGTATACTATATAGTCTAGTCTATAGTCTATATTATAGTCTAGTCTATAGTCTATTCTATAGTCTACTCTATAGTCTAGTCTATAGTCTATTCTATAGTCTACTCTATAGTCTAGTCTATAGTCTATACTATAGTCTAGTCTATAGTGTATTCTATAGTCGAGTCTATAGTCTATTATATAGTTTAGCCTATAGTCTGACTATAGTCTAACCTATAGTGTAGTCTATAATCAAGACCATAGTTTAGTCTATAGTCTAGTCAATAGCCTAGTCTATAGTTTAGTTTTTAGTTTAGTCTGTAGACTAGTCTATATTCTAGTCTATAGTATATTCTACAGTCTTGTCAATAGTACAATCAATAGCCTAGTCTATAGTCTAGTTTATAGTGTAGTCTATAGTCTAGTCTGTAGTCTAGCCTATAGTCTAGTCTTTAGTCTAGTTTATAGCCTAGTCTATAGCCTAGTCTGTAGTCTAGTGAATAGTCTATTTTGTAGTCTACTCTACAGTCTATAGTAAGTCCATGGTTTAACGACAAATTAGTTTAGTACTTCAAAACCCAAAAAGTTATATTTTTGGTTTAATAGTTAGTAAATATGTATATCAAAATTTCCATTTTCCAGGCCTGGTGTGAAACAAAATTAAATGTAAGAGAAGTGTAAGTAATATACAAAATGTGTGTTTGATTTGTATTATAAATACTTTTTTTATGTTTTATAAATAATTCTACTATATTATGTATTTGTTTTGAATATTTGGAAAATTGCTTTCATTTTCATTATGTGTTTTTTTTAAGGGGAAGGAGAAAAACTTAAATTAATACTTGTCTTTAGTTTACACAGTTATTATAAATATATGTATATATATAGCCTGATGATTCGAGTTATTTTTTTATAATTTATTAAAAAAATTCAAATTTTTATTAAAGTTTTTTTAGAGGTTTTCAAAAAAATAGAGAGTTGGTTTTAAGAATTCATTATAATTAATAATAATAAAAAATTGTACATATTTTGTAAGTCTTTTTATAGTTTTTTTCTTGGTAAATTTTAAGTAGTATTTTTTGTTGGTTTTAGTTTGATTTTTTTTTTGTAAATTTGGCTGTATATTATTTTTTTTTTTTAAATTTTTTCCAGTTAAAACTTAAAACTAATAAAAGTAATTAAATATTTTACATGATAATATCCCAAAAAAAGAAATTAAATTCTTAATATAAACAGTATATAACTATATAAGAGTAGTAGAGAGTATAAAGTAGTAAATATAAGATCCATTTAAAGTAAATAGAAAATTGTCTGAGGACAAAAAGGTCCGCCTGCAGATTATTATTTGTTGGATTTAAAGCGTTAAATCGAAAAAAAAAGAAAATCCTTCATTTAACATTTCATTATTATGTTTACACAATTTATGCGTTTAAAAACATTTTACTCCACAACCTTATTTTATGTTTTTTGTTTTATTTTTTAATTTAATATATAACTTTTTTCTTTTAAATAAAAACATCAATTTGGCATATATTTTTTTTTGTTCATTAACTAGATAAAAAGAAATTTGAAAAAAAAAAAAAATTATTTATTTTTCTATAAATTAAAAAATTTAACAAAACTTACCATTTTATATTCATTTTATATATAAAAAAATTGTTATTGGTTTTATTTATTGGTTCATCGGTGGTGGCATAGGACATATGGGGCAACCAGCAGCACCTTTATGGGGGGAAAGAAAAGAAATTCAGAAGAAAAGTTCTAATAAATAAAAAAAAGTTAATTAATTAAATTAAAACAAAAAAAGGAAAATTAAATAAAAATAAATAAAACAAATTATAAATATTTTCATAAAAAGTATAAATAAACTAATAATCTTTTATATAAACAATCAAAATTCAAAACTAGTGACTACTTTAGTAACGGTTCCTCTCTCACAAGACACAAAATCTAACTTTTAAAAATCCTAAAAAAAAACTAATTCTTTTTAAAAATCATAAATATTTCTCAAAAACATTTAATCTTTAGTGAAATTTTGATTTTTTTAAAATTTAATTTTAAGTAAAAATTTAAGTTTTTAGTGAAAACTTAAATTTTTAGTGAAAATTAAATTTTTAATGAAAATTTCCACTTTTAGTGAAAATTTCAAATTTTAGTGAAAATATCAACTTGTAGTGAAAATCTCAACTTTTAGTGAAAATTTCAACTTATAGTGAAAATTTCAATTTTTAGTGAAAATTTCAACTTTTAGTGAAAATTTCAAATTTCACTGAAAATTTAAATTTTTAGTGAAAATTTTAATTTTTAGTGAAAATTGGACTTTTAGTGAAAATATTAATTATTGGTGAAATTTTTGGCGAAAAAATAACAGAACCGGACTAGAACTGAACTAGAACTGAACTAGAACTGAACTAGAACTGAACTAGAACTGAACTAGAACTGAACTAGAACTGAACTAGAACTGAACTAGAACTGAAAACTGAACTAGAACTGACTAGAACTGAACTAGAACTGAACTAGAACAGAACTGAACTAGAACTGAACTAGAACTGAACTAGAACTGAACTAGAACTGAACTAGAACTGAACTAGCACTGAACTAGAACTGAACTAGAACTGAACTAGAACTAGAACTGAACTAGAACTGAACTAGAACTGAACTAGAACTGAACTACAACTGAACTAGAACTGAACTAGAAATGAAGAAAATATCAACTTGTAGTGAAAATCTCAACTTTTAGTGAAAATTTCAACTTATAGTGAAAATTTCAATTTTTAGTGAAAATTTCAACTTTTAGTGAAAATTTCAAATTTCACTGAAAATTTAAATTTTTAGTGAAAATTGGACTTTTAGTGAAAATATTAATTATTGGTGAAATTTTTGGCGAAAAAATAACAGAACCGGACTAGAACTGAACTAGAACTGAAATAGAACTGAACTAGAATTGAACTAGAACTGAACTAGAACTGAACTAGAACTGAACTAGAACTGAATTAGAACTGAACTAGAACTGAACTAGAACTGAACTAGAACTGAACTAGAACTGAACTAGAACTGAACTAGAACTGAACTAGAACTGAACTAGAACTGAACTAGAACTGAACTAGAACTGAACTAGAACTGAACTAGAACTGAACTAGAACTGAACTAGAACTGAACTAGAACTGAACTAGAACTGAACTAAAACTGAACTAGAACTGAACTAGAACTGAATTAGAACTGAAATAGAACTGAACTAAAACTGAACTAGAACTGAACTAGAACTGAACTAGAACTGAACTAGAACTGAACTAGAACTGAACTAGAACTGAACTAGAACTGAACTAGAACTGAACTAGAACTGAACTAGAACTGAACTAGAACTGAACTAGAACTGAACTAGAACTGAACTAGAACTCATGTAATGTTTTCAATTAGCGCGAGACACAAATTTACCCATAAACCGCTGGACCAACGACTTTAAAATTTGGATCACTATAAGTAGAGTAATAGGGCCGTTAACACGGATTGGTTTCAACTAGTATTTAACATAATTAACAAATATCAAACCCTTAAAACTAAAACAAAAAATACCAAAAGAAGAAAAATATGAATTCCTTTGAAAATACCTTTTATTGATCTTTATGTTTACACCAAATAACTCTGTTGTCCTGTTACCCCGAAAAAAATGGTAATGCTATGTCCTCCAACCTCTCAAAACTTACCATGCATATTGGAATGTCTATGATTATGATGTAACATAGCGGCCGCTGTGGCATATGGAGGTGGCATATTTGGCTGCTGTAATGGTGGCGACAACGGTCTATTATGTAGAAGTTGTGGCGGTGGTGCATGTGTTCCACCATTAACAGCATTATTGCCACCGTTTGTCATAAACATTTGTAAATTTTGACCACGCATTAAGTAAGGTGGAGGGGTCAATGTTGGTGGTGGTAATTGTTGCTGTTGTTGTGATTGTGTTTGTGGCAGTGGTAGTGCATTCATACTATTTGCAGTTTGTGTAACTGTTGTTGTTGCTGGGTGTAAGGTATGTGGTGATAAAGCTCTTTGACTACATTGAGTATTTATATTGCGTGTTGCAGCCGTATTGGAAATCTGTTGTAATAAACGACAATCGGCCGCCGTATAGACAGATGATGAAGAGCTTGTATCATGTTGGGCATAAGAACAGAGTCCACTATCATTGGACGATACCGATCCTATACGTACACATTTGGGAAGAAATTCGAAAAATCGTAAATTTGTACAATCAATTTGTATCAATTGATAATCTTCATCTACTACTTGTTTTTCAACCGCAACATTACAAAATGTTATTTTTTAGTGTTTTAGTTTTTGTTGTACAAATACATTGCATTAAACCATTTGCAATAGGGTGCAATATTTGTGTGTGTTAAGTAGAGTGACAGTTGTTGTTTAAGAGAGTAGAGTAATAAAGTTATAAAATAGAAGAAAAGTGTTGAGAAAAACATATTTAGTTTTGTGAAGTTTTAAAGTTAGCACCACACCATTAGAGAGTAAGACAAACTATAGTTTTTTTTTTTCATATAGCAATACCATAGCAGTATCTTAAGGCAGTAAAATTTTGAGTTTTTTGTTTGCTACTACCAACCAAAGCCATTCCAATATGCATAATTTTGTAAGTTAGAATTTCAGATTTTTTTAGATATTATCTATATATTTATATAATTTATCAAGACTAATATTATTAAAGAAATTTTGAGATTTGTAAAACTTATTATATAAAATGCAAATTACTACTTAAATTTATTTATTTATCGAATAACTTAATTTTAAATTTAAGGTAAAGTAAGGTCTGTTCTGGAATAATGTAAAATGATAAGAATTAACGCTTGAAATAGTCAATTTATTTAATTCACAAAGCAATACCAATTTATCATGTAATATATCATCTATCGTTTAGTTTTGTTCAAGTCAGTCGTCCAGTTCTAGTTCAGTTCTAGTTCAGTTCTAGTTCAGTTCTAGTTCAGTTCTAGTTCAGTTCTAGTTCAGTTCTAGTTCAGTTCTAGTTCAGTTCTAGTTCAGTTCTAGTTCAGTTCTAGTTCTAGTTCTAGTTCAGTTCTAGTTCAGTTCTAGTTCAGTTCTAGTTCAGTTCTAGTTCAGTTCTAGTTCAGTTCTAGTTCAGTTCTAGCTTCAGTTCTAGTTCAGTTCTAGTTCAGTTCTAGTTCAGTTCTAGTTCAGTTCTAGTTCAGTTTCTAGTTCAGTTCTAGTTCAGTTCTAGTTCAGTTCTAGTTCGTTCTAGTTCAGTTCTAATTCAGCTTCTCGTTCAGGTATAGTTCAGTTCTAGTTCAGTTCTAGTTCGTTCTAGTTCAGTTCTAGTTCAGTTCTACTTCAGTTCTAGTTAGTTCTAGTTCAGTTCTAGTTCAGTTCTAGTTCAGTTCTTAGTTTCAGTCTCTAGTTCAGTTTTCTAGTTCAGTTCTAGTTCAGTTCTAGTTCAGTTCTAGTCATTTCTAGTTCAGTTCTAGTTCAGTTCTAGTTCAGTTCTAGTTCAGTTCTAGTTCAGTTCTAGTTCAGTTCTAGTTCAGTTCTAGTTCAGTTCTTGTTCAGTTCTAGTTCAGTTCTAGTTCAGTTCTAGTTCAGTTCTAGTTCAGTTCTAGTTCAGTTCTAGTTCAGTTCTAGTTCAGTTCTAGTTCAGTTCTAGTTCAGTTCTAGTTCAGTTCTAGTTCAGTTCTAGTTCAGTTCTAGTTCAGTTCTAGTTCAGTTCTAGTTCAGTTCTAGTTCAGTTCTAGTTCAGTTCTAGTTCAGTTCTAGTTCAGTTCTAGTTCAGTTCTAGTTCAGTTCTAGTTCAGTTCTAGTTCAGTTCTAGTTCAGTTCTAGTTCAGTTCTAGTTCAGTTCTAGTTCAGTTCTAGTTCAGTTCTAGTTCAGTTCTAGTTCAGTTCTAGTTCAGTTCTAGTTCAGTTCTAGTTCAGTTCTAGTTCAGTTCTAGTTCAGTTCTAGTTCAGTTCTAGTTCAGTTCTAGTTCAGTTCTAGTTCAGTTCTAGTTCAGTTCTAGTTCAGTTCTAGTTCAGTTCTAGTTCAGTTCTAGTTCAGTTCTAGTTCAGTTCTAGTTCAGTTCTAGTTCAGTTCTAGTTCAGTTCTAGTTCAGTTCTAGTTCAGTTCTAGTTCAGTTCTAGTTCAGTTCTAGTTCAGTTCTAGTTCAGTTCTAGTTCAGTTCTAGTTCAGTTCTAGTTCAGTTCTAGTTTAGATCTAGTTCAGTTCTAGTTCAGTTCTAGTTCAGTTTCAGTTTAGTTCTAGTTCAGTTCTAGTTCAGTTCTAGTTCAGTTCTAGTTCAGTTCTAGTTCAGTTCTAGTTCAGTTCTAGTTTAGATCTAGTTCAGTTCTAGTTCAGTTCTAGTTCAGTTTCAGTTTAGTTCTAGTTCAGTTTAGTTCTAGTTCAGTTTAGATCTACTTCAGTTTAGTTCTAGTGCAGTTTTATCTAAGTTGCAGTTCAATATCCTCATATTGGTAACAATGAGTGTTTTTAACCTACTGCCTTCTATTCAGTTGAAGGTTCGAACCATGTCTTACAACTAGTTAGTTCAGAACGTTTATAATAAATGCATTGTTCAACTTATTGTTGTCGCTTTGTTACAAATATGCTGAATATAGTCTTCGTCTTTTGTTATATGATTTAGAATGATCTCATATTATTTAGAAAAACCATTGCGGTTAATCTAATTAGTTGAAAGTAAAATTATGTTACAAACATGTGACATAGACTTTATAAGATCAATTAAAACTATTTAAACTTTTTATTAAACACTTAATGATTTTAAAAGCAGACACTGTTAAGACCTTTAAACATTACACCCAAAAATAAACCTCTGACAAACTCTTTTAAAATAGCTACTTAGCTCTGGCAGTAATTATTGAAAAACGTGTATGTTTATCTCACTCTACAGCTATTGACTTTTGAATGTCAGCTAATAAAGCACAGCACACTCAACTTTAGACCGTTTAATTATAGCATATAATAAATAAAACTACTATTTTTATATGTTATTAAAATAAACAAATAAAGTTCATAAACCGTTTCCCTTTAGCATATACGAGTGAAACAAATGAAAAAAAAAAAACAACAACTACGAAAGAGATGTTTAGCTAAATAAACAAAATTAATTTAAAATATGTATAATAGAGAAAACAAAAAGTTAGTAAGCCTAAAAAATGAAACTAAACTACTTTTCATATAACGAGCAAATGATATGAAATAATAATATAAAAACTACTTTAAAAATAATGATAAATATTTGAGACTACTTACCAGAGGTAACAGATTTCCTTAAAGGTAAATCACGAAATGTGGTAACACTACTACTTTCTAAATTTAAATCCACCGAAGGCAAAGGGGGTGGTGGAGCTGGAGTATCAGAATGAGAACGTTCGTGTATAGAGCGTGGAGGAGGGATCATAGAAGCTAAATGCGAAAAAAGGTGAAAAAGTTATATTAGTTGTAATGTCAACATAAAAAGGGAAGTCTAGTCTATAGTCTAGTTTATAGTCTAGTTTATAGTCTAGTTTATAGTCTAGTTTATAGTCTAGTTTATAGTCTAGTTTATAGTCTAGTTTATAGTCTAGTCTATAGTCTATTCTATAGTCTAGTCTATAGTCTATTCTATAGTCTAGTCTATAGTCTAGTCTATAGTCTAGTCGATAGTCTAGTCTATAGTCTAGTCGATAGTCTAGTCTATAGTCTAGTCTGTAGTCTAGTCTATAGTCTAGTCTATAGTCTAGTCTATAGTCTAGTCTATAGTCTAGTCTATAGTCTAGTCTATAGTCTAGTCTCTAGTCTATAGTCTAGTCTATAGTCTAGTCTATAGTCTAGTCTATAGTCTAGTCTATAGTCTAGTCTATAGTCTAGTCTATAGTCTAGTCTATAGTCTAGTCTATAGTCTAGTCTATAGTCTAGTCTATAGTCTAGTCTATAGTCTAGTCTATAGTCTAGTCTATAGTCTAGTCTATAGTCTAGTCTATAGTCTAGCTCTATAGTCTAGTCTATAGTCTAGTCTATAGTCTAGTCTATAGTCTAGTCTATAGTCTAGTCTAGTCTATAGTCTAGTCTATAGTCTAGTCTATAGTCTAGTCTATAGTCTAGTCTAGTCTATAGTCTAGTCTATAGTCTAGTCTATAGTCTAGTCTATAGTCTAGTCTATAGTCTAGTCTATCTAGTCTATAGTCTAGTCTATAGTCTAGTCTATAGTCTAGTCTATAGTCTAGTCTATAGTCTAGTCTAGTCTATAGTCTAGTCTATAGTCTAGTCTATAGTCTAGTCTATAGTATAGTCTATAGTCTAGTCTATAGTCTAGTCTATAGTCTAGTCTATAGTCTAGTCTATAGTCTAGTCTATAGTCTAGTCTATAGTCTAGTCTATAGTCTAGTCTATAGTCTAGTCTATAGTCTAGTCTAGTCTATAGTCTAGTCTAGTCTATAGTCTAGTCTATAGTCTAGTCTAGTCTATAGTCTAGTCTATAGTCTAGTCTATAGTCTAGTCTATAGTCCAGTCTATAGTCTACTCTATAGTCTAGTCTATAGTCTAGTCTATAGTCTAGTCTATAGTCTAGTCTATAGTCTAGTCTATAGTCTAGTCTATAGTCTAGTCTATAGTCTAGTCTATAGTCTAGTCTATAGTCTAGTCTATAGTCTAGTCTATAGTCTAGTCTATAGTCTAGTCTATAGTCTAGTCTATAGTCTAGTCTATAGTCTAGTCTATAGTCTAGTCTATAGTCTAGTCTATAGTCTAGTCTATAGTCTAGTCTATAGTCTAGTCTATAGTCTAGTCTATAGTCTAGTCTATAGTCTAGTCTATAGTCTAGTCTATAGTCTAGTATAGTCTATAGTCTAGTATAGTCTATAGTCTAGTATAGTCTATAGTCTAGTCTATAGTCTAGTCTATAGTCTAGTCCGTAGTCTAGTCCATAGTCTAGTCTATAGTCTAGTCTATAGTCTAGTCTATAGTCTAGTCTATAGTCTAGTCTATAGTCTAGTCTATAGTCTAGTCTATAGTCTAGTCTATAGTCTAGTCTATAGTCTAGTCTATAGTCTAGTCTATAGTCTAGTCTATAGTCTAGTCTATAGTCTAGTCTATAGTCTAGTCTATAGTCTAGTCTATAGTTTAGTCTATAGTCTAGTCTATAGTCTAGTCTATAGTCTAGTCTATAGTCTAGTCTATAGTCTAGTCTATAGTCTAGTCTATAGTCTAGTCTATAGTCTAGTCTATAGTCTAGTCTATAGTCTAGTCTATAGTCTAGTCTATAGTCTAGTCTATAGTCTAGTCTATAGTCTAGTCTATAGTCTAGTCTATAGTCTAGTCTATAGTCTAGTCTATAGTCTAGTCTATAGTCTAGTCTATAGTCTAGTCTATAATCTAGTCTATAGTCTAGTCTATAGTCTAGTCTATAGTCTAGTCTATAGTCTAGTCTATAGTATAGTCTATAGTCTAGTCTATAGTCTAGTCTATAGTCTAGTCTATAGTCTAGTCTATAGTCTAGTCTATAGTCTAGTCTATAGTCTAGTCTATAGTCTAGTCTATAGTCTAGTCTATAGTCTAGTCTATAGTCTAGTCTATAGTCTAGTCTATAGTCTAGTCTATAGTCTAGTCTATAGTCTAGTCTATAGTCTAGTCTATAGTCTAGTCTATAGTCTAGTCTATAGTCTAGTCTATAGTCTAGTCTATAGTCTATCTATATCTAGTCTATAGTCTAGTCTATAGTCTAGTCTATAGTCCAGTCTATAGTCTCTATAGTCTAGTCTATAGTCTAGTCTATAGTCTAGTCTATAGTCTAGTCCATAGTCTAGTCCGTAGTCTAGTCTATAGTCTAGTCTATAGTCTAGTCCATAGTCTAGTCCGTAGTCTAGTCTATAGTCTAGTCTATAGTCTAGTCTATAGTCTAGTCTATAGTCTAGTCTATAGTCTAGTCTATAGTCTAGTCTATAGTCTAGTCTATAGTTCAGTCTATAGACCACAGTTCCGAGTTAAAAAACGTACCTGGCATAGAATTACTACCGGAAGCTAGACGTCTATGCGAGCAAGGACTTGGAGTCGGGGTTGAGGCCGCCGCCAAAGCTGCTGAGGCTGCTGGATTAAAACCATGACTGTGTAAATGATGAGGTTGCGCCAGAAGCGGTATGTTTCCAGGCAAAGTAGCTGCCGGCCTGGGAAAGGGTTGATGAGGTCGTATTTTAGTAGATTCCGATAACGATAATATCTTACGTACCGCTTGCGGTGAGGCGGTGCCAAATTTTGGACAATTTGGATTCATATTATTGCGACGATTGTCACTAGTTGAAGAGGTAGAGGAGGTGGTCGATAGTGTAGGTGACGAGGGATGTCTTCTTCTCAAAGATAACGAAGAATTCGGTGCTGATGATGAGTTGGAAGTATGAGAATAAATGCTTAATTGATCTCCTCCAGTGCGTGAAGAATTGCCACCGTGTTGCGAGGAGGTGGAGTTAGAGGAAGTGTGGGCTGGTTCACATTCCAGCGAGAATTTATGTAAAATATCTTCATCATTAATAATTTTCAAATTGTTGAGATACGCTTTCACCCGTCTAACCATTTGAGCCTCTTCAAACATTTTCTTAGGATTGGGGGCGGCCGTTGATTTTTTCCTTCTTTTAATGGTGGCATTACCAGCATTAGCCGCTATTATGGTGGGTCCCTGATTAGAACCACCCTGTGATGTAGACATTTGATTTAAAGAAAACATAGCATTGGAGGGGGATTGCCCCTTAAGTTCCAATATGGCTAATAAATCATAGGGAGAGGAACACATGTGCGAGAGTAGACGCACCTCTTTGGCTATCATACGTAGTTTTTCGAAATTAATTAAATCCTCTACCATAGTATCATTACCCAAATGTATAAATGTTAAATCTTTGCGTACTATGGGATAGAAGGGTAAAATGGGATGTTGATTGAGCAATTCCGAAGAAACCAATTGCCGGTATTTGGACATATTGCGTGAGGGATCCATAAGATCTTGTAGATCTGAGAATAGTCTTTGATATTTTGAGGGCAATTTCTCCCAGGTTTGCCTTAAGCGCGAAACAGCAGCGTGTCCCAGACCGGAAATAATGGCAAACATAGAATTGAAATTACGACATTCTTTACAGTGGCGGGCAATTTTGATAAATTGTTTGACAATTTTCATGCGTCTTACAATATTGTGTTCACCACAGATTTCAGTGACCACCCAGAACATTTCACGATTAACCAATTCCGAGAATTTACTTAACATGGGCACACCGTATTTGGTTTTTAAATTGAAAAGATCATCCACATATTCGGTAGATTCAATTTGACGGAATATGCTAAAGTCTTGCAAAGTCAATTGTATAGCCAACTCATAGGCATTGAGTTGTAGGAAATGGACATTCGATTCTCTTACCAATTCCAAGGCCAACTCATCGGGTACCAAAGTTTCGGATATGCCATTGGTTTTCAAATAATAGCGAGAGGCAAAACCTATGCGTTCAGCTAAATTCTGCAATTGATCAGGTAATCTACGCTGTTTAACCATACCGCCTTCACCTACACTAACCTCACACAAGGAAAAGTTCGAGCTGGGATCATGGATGCCGAATTCCTGTAGCGCCAACATAACCACCTCATGGGCGGTGGTTTCTTTGTTAATAAGTAAATATTTACAAGTTTGATCAGCTTTAAATACTTTGAGTACATGTTCCGGATAATCGGGTACTAAACTGCCGGTGGTGGAGACAGCAGAGGGTCGGTGCACAGAGGCCGAGAGATAATTGCCTGGATTGCATATGTTCAAAATGTTGTTATTAGGTGCTGAGGCATCTTCATACTGTAGAGAGGTTAAATCAGGATTTGACTGTGATTGATAAAGTCTACCGGGTCCATGTGAAGAAGAACTAGCACTGCTTAAAGAGCCCGATTTTTGTTTTTCATTACAACCCACATTTAGCAAAGCATCGCTGGAATCATTAAGATTAGAGGCCTGTAGACCCGTAACATTTTTATGCAGCAAATTCATTTTGGCCAAGGCTATTTTCAGCCTTCTCTTGGGAGCCAAAGTCATAAAACCTCCTCCCTTGGAGTCGCCCTGCAAACCATTTGAATCCTTTTTGCCGGAAGCATTAACACTTTGTAAAAGATTATTCATAAAATTTGAAGCCATATTGCCGGAAGACGGCGTCTGTATGGGTGTACCCGGGCTTTGTACACCTCTATCGGTTTGATCTTCTCCTGGTGAAGAGTGTAACAGCATATCCACCGAACTTAATCTTACAATATGAGCACGATTAGTGGCTGCCGCCGTTAGTTCATCTGTAGTCGAGTCTGCTCTGCCATGCAGTTTAGCCACATCGTTGGCACAAATGCGTCTAGGACTTCTTAAGGATTTAGAACCCAAGCCCGCCACATTGCCATTGGCAGAATTTATGCCACCATTGGCGGTTAACTCAACAGCCTGCATCATTTCTTTGAAACCTAAAAGATTGCTTTTTACAGTGATACTTAAGTGGGTGCTACCCATTAGTATTTCCAAAGCCCGTTTGCTGGTAACATGTTCAAAACTTTGGCCATTAACTTCGTGTATTTGGTCGCCGCGCTTTAAGCCTGCTTCTTGAGCCTTAGAGGCTCTTTCTACATGTGATATATAAATGCCACAACCGCCTGTAGCCACACAGGCCCCTCTCATTTCATAGCCTCCTATAATTTTGAAATTTAACGACTCATCTCTAGAGCTACGTGCCAAAATGCAAGATCTCATTCGTGCCTTAGCAGCACAGGCTATGTGCAGTAATCGCAGTTGACTCAACAATTTCTTGCGTTCTAGACCAGCCTCAAATATTTCCAAAAATTCCATCATTTCATGATCAGCCTCAAAATCGGTAAAATGATTATTTACCCATAATAATACCACACGGGTAACACGATCTCTGATTTCTTGAGCCGTAGCATGACTGGCAAATTTGGGCACCGTTTCAGCGCCATTAGCATCGGCCTCAAACCATGATAGCAGTTTGTCTGTAACCTCTTGGGAATTTTTTATAAAAATTCTATGAGTCAATAGGAAATCTTCCACATAAAAGGGATCTGTCATGGAATTTTCCTCTACCAATTGCTGCAACAAACGTTCCGGTGAACCTCTAATTACAACATGACCCCGTTTGGCATTAGTGCCAGCCGTAGCTGAATTATTTGACGCCGTTCCGGGAGCATCATTTGTACCTATTTGTCTTAACTCAGTAACCATAACCACTCGACCCTCCTCATCTTCATGACGTCTAATATTCTCCTCACCCTGATGTTGTATACGATAATAATCCGTTTGTGTTATACACACAAATTGACAATCATCACATTTCGTACGCATAACACCCTTATGATACAATTTATCCATTGTGGGTAGAATACCAAATGAGTCACCCACTTGTAACTCTTCACGTTCACCATTGGCATGTTCGATTTCGACGACACCATTGATTAGCACAGACCAAGAATCAAGCTCTTCACCATCGGACATAACGACAGTGCCCGCCTTATCGACGACGGCAAATACCATAACCGAGCATAGAGCTCGCCGTACGGCCAGTGTGATATTTGTAAAGGCCTTAAGACCTTGTGTAAATTCCAATAGTATTTCAACATCTTCTTCGGTACGCTCTGAGGGATCTTTCTCTAAACAATCACGTACTGCATCGCGGACATTGAGACTCTGTAATAGAGGGAAAGAAAAATGTAAATATTGGATAATTTTCGATTTTTTTACGAAAAGCTTTCTAAATAAGCTTTTCTAAAGATTTTTTACTTTAACAAAAAGCTTTTTCAAAAAATTTTTATTAAGGAAATCTTTTCTGAAGATGAAGAGTTTTATATAAAGTTTTTTTCAGGAAGAGCTTTCTTAACTATAAGCTTTCTGAAATAACTATTTATTAACGAAAAGCTTTTTTAAAGAAACTTTACATTAACGAAAAGTTTTACCTTAACAAAGAGATTTCTAGAAAGTTTTTATAAAGCTTTTCTAAAGAAACTTTTTTAACTAAAAGCCTTTCTTTACATTAACAAAAGTTCTATGAAGAAACTTCAATAAAAAGCTTTTTAAATAAAGTTTTTATTAACAAAAATTTTTATACTATATTTTTAAAGCTTTTCTAAACTAAATGTCATAAACGAAAAGCTTAAAAAAAAAAAAATTTAAAATAAACTTGTCACTAAGGAAACACTTTTCTAAAAAATCTTTTCATTGACTATGAGCTTTCTAAATTAACTTTTTATTAACTATAAGCTTTCTAAAATATTTTTTTTTAACAAAAAGCTTAGTTAAAGATCGAAATGCTTTTTTTAAATAAACTTTTAAGTAACGAAAAGCTTTACTAAAGAAACTTCATTAATGAAGAGCTTTTTTAAAGAAAATATCAAATTTTTTAATGAAATTTTCAATATTCAGAAGCTCTTTTAAGAAAAGTTTTATAAATTATATTTTCATTTATAAAAAGTTTTCTAAAGAATCATTTCATTAACGAAGAGTTTTCCAAAGAAACATTTCGACAAATTAAAAAGTTGTCTAAAATTGTCATTAACCTAAAGTTTACTAAAGAAATTTCCTTTAACGACACTTTTCAATATCAAAAAGCTTTTCTAAAGATATTTTTAAAAAATTTTCTAAAGAAACTTTTCATGAATCAAAGTTCTTTTCAAAAACGAATAGTTTTCTTAACAACTTTTCAATATCGAAAGCTTTTCTAGTGAAATTATTTTATATCGAAAAGCTTCTTTACAAAACGTTTCCTTCTTTTTAGTGAAATTTTTTAAACAAACCACAGTTTAATAAAAGATTTTTTTTATTTACAAAATGTTTTCTAAAGAAACTGTTCATTAACGTAAAGCTTTTCCATTAAAGTTTTCTAAATAAACTTTTCATTAACCAAAAGTTGTCTAAAGAAAATATTCTTTAATGAATGTGTTTAAATAAGCTTTTTATTATGGAAAAGTTTTCTGAAAAGTCTTTAAATTTCCAAAAGCTTTTCTAAAGATTTTTTTTTAATTTTTCGAATGAAACTTTTAAATAACGAAAGTTTTCTAAACGTTTCAATAACGATAGCTTTTCAAAAAGAACTGTTTAATATCTAAAAGCTATTTTAAACAAATTTATAATATCGAAAAGCTTTTCTAATAAAAAGTTTTATTATGTAAAAGTTTTTAAACAGGATTTTCAATATCGAAAAGTTTTTCTAGAAAGTTTTCTAAAGAAACTTTTCATAAACTTTCCATTATGCAATAGTTTTCTAAAAAGTATTCCAATTTTCAATATCGAAAAGTTTTTTTAAAGAAATTTTGCATTAAAAAAGAAACTTTTCATTAACTTTCCATTATAGAATAGTTAAAAAGTTTTTAAATATCCGAAAGCTTTTCTAAAGTTTTTTTTTTCAATTTTCGAATGTAACTTTTCATTAACAAAAGTTCACTAACATTTCAATAACGAATAGCTTTTCTAAAAAAACTCTTCAATATCAAAAGCTCTTCAAATGAAACTATATTCTAAGGAAGATTTTCTAAAAAACTTTTCAATATCGAAAAGCTTTTGTAAAGAAATTTTTCATTAAAGAAAAGCTTTCTAATAAAAGTTTAATATTGAAAGGCTTTCTAAAGAAACTTTTCATTAACAAAAGTTATCAAAAAAAAAAGTGTTCTTTAATGCCAAGCTTTTTAAAGAAATTGTTCAATATATTTTCTAATAAAAAGTTTTAATATCTAAAATTTAAAAAAAAAGCTCTTCAATATCGGAAAGGAAATGTTTCATTAAAGAAAGAATTTCTAATAAAAGTTTATAAAGAACATTTCCTTTAACAAAAAGTTATACAAAGAAACTTTTCTTTAATGCAAAGCTTACTAAAGAAACTTTTAAATATCTTTTAGTTATAATGAAAATATTTAATAGTTTGGTCAGCTTTCTCAGGAGAAAACTGCATAAACTCTAACAGAGTTTGGCTGGTAATAGGAAAAAGGCATTTTATGACAACAATGTTTGTTCGAAAAGTAATTTTACAACGAAATTACTTTTATCACTTAACCAACATTGAAACTTTCTTTTCATTTAAATGCATTTAATTCCATGTTCAGTTTACTTCAATACTAAGTAGTTATTGTGATGGTAGTGTCGTCGCCAATAATCAAGTCTTTTTACTGTATTTTTTTTCTTCTCTTTTTTTTTTGTTAACTAATTTAACTAAATTAACAAAACATTTTTCATTTTCTCATACTTTTTATAAATCTATGTAACTAAAGGTTGGTTTTCTTTGCATGTTGTATCTCGTTGGGTACGTACGTACGTCTGTCTGTCGTTGATCGGTTTCTTTTACCTACATTTAATACTGTTACTATTTTTTATGATATTTTTTCTCTTTTAGGAAATTTTTTTCTGCTATATATTATTGTTGTTGTTGTTTTTATATATTTCGTTCATTGTCCCACTTTAGGTTAATCTTGTATGAGTATATTTGCTTTTTTG
>NW_023996707.1:0-34975 GCF_015586225.1 Lucilia sericata | reverse complement strand
TTCCGATATGGTGCAAATAACATTGACAGTTTTCATGCTATGACAGTCATTTATGCTTCATTTAAAGCATTATGATTGCACTTTAATATGGTATATAATTTGTAGCAGAATGTGTGTTTTTACTAATTGGTGAATTTGATAGATCGGTAGATTATTGTTCTATGTTTAATAACGCGGTAATCTGAGGTTCCGATATGGCTGCAATTAACTTTGGCAGTTTTCGTGCTAGGACAGTCGTTTATGCACCACTTTAAAGCATTACAGTTGCACTTTATTTTGTGTATAATTTGTGGCATATGAATTTTTACAAAAGTTGGATAATCGGTATATTTATTGGTACAGGTTTAAAATGCGTGTAATTCAGGGCTCCGATATGGTTGCAAATAACTTTTATAGTTTTCATGTTATAACAGTCGTTTATAGATCTTTTTATTGCATTATAGTTTCCATTTGCTTTGGTATATAACTTATTCCATAATGTATTTTTGGAAAATGGCCAATTGAATAGATCGGTAGAATTATTTTCACAGCTTTAAAAACGCGGTAGTTTGAGGTTCCGATATGGCTGCAAATAACATTGACAGTTTTCACGCTATGACAGTCATTTATGCATCATTTTAAAGCATTAAAATTGCCATTTGTTTTGGTATATAATTTATTGCATAATGTATTTTTAGAAAACGGCCAATTGGATAAATCGGTAGAATTATTTTCCCAGGTTTAAAAACGCGGTAATTTGAGGTTCCGATATGGTTGTGAATAACTTTGACAGTTTTCATGCTATGACAGTCATTTATGCATCATTTTAAAGCATTATGATTGCACTTTAATTTGGTATATCATTTGTGGTACAATGTGTTCGTCTAAAAAATGGTCAATTTGAAGGATCGGTAGAATTATTGTTCTATGTTTAAAAACGCGGTAATTTGAGGTTCCGATATGGTTGCAAATAACTTTGACAGTTTTCATGCTAGGGCAATAGTTTATGCATCATTTTAAAGCATTACAGTTGCACTTTATTTTGGTGTATAATTTGTGGCATAATGAATTTTACAAAAGTTGGATAGATCGGTATATTTATTGGTACAGGTTTAAAAATGCGGTAATTCAAGGCTCCGATATGGTTGCAAATAACTTTTATAGTTTTCATGTTATAACAGTCGTTTATATATCTTTTTATTGCATTATAGTTGCCATTTGTTTTGGTATATAATTTATTGCATAATATATTTTTAGAAAATGGCCAATTGGATAGATCGGTAGAATTATTTTCACAGCTTTAAAAAGGCGGTAATTTGAGGTTCCGATATGGTTGCAAATAACATTGACAGTTTTCATGCTATGACAGTCATTTATGCTTCATTTTAAAGCATTATGATTGCACTTTAATATGGTATATAATTTGTAGCATAATGTGTGTTTTTACTAATTGGTGAATTTGATAGATCGGTAGAATTATTGTTCTATGTTTAATAAACGCAGTAATCTGAGGTTCCGATATGGTTGCAATTAACTTTGGCAGTTTTCGTGCTAGGAACAGTCGTTTATGCACCATTTTAAAGCATTAAAATTGCCATTTGTTTTGGTATATAATTTATTGCATAATGTATTTTAGAAAATGGCCAATTGGATAGATCGGTAGAATTATTTTCCCAGGTTTAAAAAGGCGGTAATTTGAGGTTCCGATATGGTTGTGAATACTTTGACAGTTTTCATGCTATGACAGTCATTTATGCATCAGTTTAGAGCATTATGATTGCACTTTAATTTGGTATATCATTTGTGGCATAATGTGTTCGTCTAAAAAATGGTCAATTTGAATGGATCGGTAGAATTATTGTTCTATGTTTAAAAACGCGGTAATTTGAGGTTCCGATATGGTTGCAAATAACTTTGACAGTTTTCATGCTAGGGCAATAGTTTATGCATCATTTTAAAGCATTACAGTTGCACTTTATTTTGGTGTATAATTTGTGGCATAATGAATTTTTACAAAAGTTGGATAGATCGGTATATTTATTGGTACAGGTTTAAAAATGCGGTAATTCAAGGCTCCGATATGGTTGCAAATAACTTTTATAGTTTTCATGTTATAACAGTCGTTTATATATCTTTTTATTGCATTATAGTTGCCATTTGTTTGGTATATAATTTATTGCATAATATATTTTTAGAAAATGGCCAATTGGATAGATCGGTAGAATTATTTTCACAGCTTTAAAAAGGCGGTAATTTGAGGTTCCGATATGGTTGCAAATAACATTGACAGTTTTCATGCTATGACAGTCATTTATGCATCATTTTAAAGCATTATGATTGCACTTTAATATGGTATATAATTTGTAGCATAATGTGTGTTTTTACAAATTGGTCAATTTGATAGATCGGTAGAATTATTGTTCTATGTTTAATAAACGCAGTAATCTGAGGTTCCGATATGGTTGCAATTAACTTTGGCAGTTTTCGTGCTAGGACAGTCGTTTATGCACCATTTTAAAGCATTAAAATTGCCATTTGTTTTGGTATATAATTTATTGCATAATGTATTTTAGAAAATGGCCAATTGGATAGATCGGTAGAATTATTTTCCCAGGTTTAAAAAGGCGGTAATTTGAGGTTCCGATATGGTTGTGAATAACTTTGACAGTTTTCATGCTATGACAGTCATTTATGCATCATTTTAAAGCATTATGATTGCACTTTAATTTGGTATATCATTTGTGGCACAATGTGTTCGTCTAAAAAATGGTCAATTTGAAGGATCGGTAGAATTATTGTTCTATGTTTAAAAACGCGGTAATTTGAGGTTCCGATATGGTTGCAAATAACTTTGACAGTTTTCATGCTAGGGCAATAGTTTATGCATCATTTTAAAGCATTACAGTTGCACTTTATTTTGGTGTATAATTTGTGGCATAATGAATTTTTACAAAAGTTGGATAGATCGGTATATTTATTGGTACAGGTTTAAAAATGCGGTAATTCAAGGCTCCGATATGGTTGCAAATAACTTTTATAGTTTTCATGTTATAACAGTCGTTTATATATCTTTTTATTGCATTATAGTTGCCATTTGCTTTGGTATATAATTATTGCATAATGTATTTTTAGGAAAATGGCCAATTGGATAGATCGGTAGAATTATTTTCACAGCTTTAAAAAGGCGGTAATTTGAGGTTCCGATATGGTTGCAAATAACATTGACGTTTTCATGCTATGACAGTCATTTGTGCTTCATTTTAAAGCATTATGTTGCACTTTAATATGGTATATAATTTGTAGCATTGTTGTTTTTACTAATTGGTGAATTTGATAGATCGGTAGAATTATTGTTCTATGTTTAAAAACCGGTAATCTGAGGTTCCGATATGGCTGCAATTAACTTTGGCAGTTTTCGTGCTATGACAGTCATTTATGCATCATTTTAAAGCATTATGATTGCACTTTAATTTGGTATATCATTTGTGGTACAATGTGTTCGTCTAAAAAATGGTCAATTTGAAGGATCGGTAGAATTATTGTTCTATGTTTAAAAACGCGGTAATTTGAGGTTCCGATATGGTTGCAAATAACTTTGACAGTTTTCATGCTAGGCATAGTTTATGCATCATTTTAAAGCATTACAGTTGCACTTTATTTTGGTGTATAATTTGGCATAATGAATTTTTACAAAAGTTGGATAGATCGGTATATTTATTGGTACAGGTTTAAAAATGCGGTAATTCAAGGCTCCGATATGGTTGCAAATAACTTTTATAGTTTTCATGTTATAACAGTCGTTTATATATCTTTTTATTGCATTATAGTTGCCATTTGTTTTGGTATATAATTTATTGCATAATATATTTTTAGAAAATTGCCAATTGGATAGATCGGTAGAATTATTTTCACAGCTTTAAAAAGGCGGTAATTTGAGGTTCCGATATGGTTGCAAATAACATTGACAGTTTTCATGCTATGACAGTCATTTATGCATCATTTTAAAGCATTATGATTGCACTTTAATATGGTATATAATTTGTAGCATAATGTGTGTTTTTACAAATTGGTCAATTTGATAGATCGGTAGAATTATTGTTCTATGTTTAATAAACGCAGTAATCTGAGGTTCCGATATGGTTGCAATTAACTTTGGCAGTTTTCGTGCTAGGACAGTCGTTTATGCACCATTTTAAAGCATTAAAATTGCCATTTGTTTTGGTATATAATTTATTGCATAATGTATTTTAGAAAATGGCCAATTGGATAGATCGGTAGAATTATTTTCCCAGGTTTAAAAAGGCGGTAATTTGAGGTTCCGATATGGTTGTGAATAACTTTGACAGTTTTCATGCTATGACAGTCATTTATGCATCATTTTAAAGCATTATGATTGCACTTTAATTTGGTATATCATTTGTGGCACAATGTGTTCGTCTAAAAAATGGTCAATTTGAAGGATCGGTAGAATTATTGTTCTATGTTTAAAAACGCGGTAATTTGAGGTTCCGATATGGTTGCAAATAACTTTGACAGTTTTCATGCTAGGGCAATAGTTTATGCATCATTTTAAAGCATTACAGTTGCACTTTATTTTGGTGTATAATTTGTGGCATAATGAATTTTTACAAAAGTTGGATAGATCGGTATATTTATTGGTACAGGTTTAAAAATGCGGTAATTCAAGGCTCCGATATGGTTGCAAATAACTTTTATAGTTTTCATGTTATAACAGTCGTTTATATATCTTTTTATTGCATTATAGTTGCCATTTGTTTTGGTATATAATTTATTGCATAATATATTTTTAGAAAATGGCCAATTGGATAGATCGGTAGAATTATTTTCACAGCTTTAAAAAGGCGGTAATTTGAGGTTCCGATATGGTTGCAAATAACATTGACAGTTTTCATGCTATGACAGTCATTTATGCATTCATTTTAAAGCATTATGATTGCACTTTAATATGGTATATAATTTGTAGCATAATGTGTGTTTTTACTAATTGGTGAATTTGATAGATCGGTAGAATTATTGTTCTATGTTTAATAAACGCAGGTAATCTGAGGTTCCGATATGGCTTGCAATTAACTTTGGCAGTTTTCGTGCTAGGACAGTCGTTTATGCACCATTTTAAAGCATTAAAATTGCCATTTGTTTTGGTATATAATTTATTGCATAATGTATTTTAGAAAACTGGCCAATTGGATAGATCGGTAGAATTATTTTCCCAGGTTTAAAAAGGCGGTAATTTGAGGTTCCGATATGGTTGTGAATAACTTTGACAGTTTTCATGCTATGACAGTCATTTATGCATCATTTTAAAGCATTATGATTGCACTTTAATTTGGTATATCATTTGTGGCACAATGTGTTCGTCTAAAAAATGGTCAATTTGAAGGATCGGTAGAATTATTGTTCTATGTTTAAAAACGCGGTAATTTGAGGTTCCGATATGGTTGCAAATAACTTTGACAGTTTTCATGCTAGGGCAATAGTTTATGCATCATTTTAAAGCATTACAGTTGCACTTTATTTTGGTGTATAATTTGTGGCATAATGAATTTTTACAAAAGTTGGATAGATCGGTATATTTATTGGTACAGGTTTAAAAATGCGGTAATTCAAGGCTCCGATATGGTTGCAAATAACTTTTATAGTTTTCATGTTATAACAGTCGTTTATATATCTTTTTATTGCATTATAGTTGCCATTTGTTTTGGTATATAATTTATTGCATAATATATTTTTAGAAAATGGCCAATTGGATAGATCGGTAGAATTATTTTCACAGCTTTAAAAAGGCGGTAATTTGAGGTTCCGATATGGTTGCAAATAACATTGACAGTTTTCATGCTATGACAGTCATTTATGCATCATTTTAAAGCATTATGATTGCACTTTAATATGGTATATAATTTGTAGCATAATGTGTGTTTTTACAAATTGGTCAATTTGATAGATCGGTAGAATTATTGTTCTATGTTTAATAAACGCAGTAATCTGAGGTTCCGATATGGTTGCAATTAACTTTGGCAGTTTTCGTGCTAGGACAGTCGTTTATGCACCATTTTAAAGCATTAAAATTGCCATTTGTTTTGGTATATAATTTATTGCATAATGTATTTTAGAAAATGGCCAATTGGATAGATCGGTAGAATTATTTTCCCAGGTTTAAAAAGGCGGTAATTTGAGGTTCCGATATGGTTGTGAATAACTTTGACAGTTTTCATGCTATGACAGTCATTTATGCATCATTTTAAAGCATTATGATTGCACTTTAATTTGGTATATCATTTGTGGTACAATGTGTTCGTCTAAAAAATGGTCAATTTGAAGGATCGGTAGAATTATTGTTCTATGTTTAAAAACGCGGTAATTTGAGGTTCCGATATGGTTGCAAATAACTTTGACAGTTTTCATGCTAGGGCAATAGTTTATGCATCATTTTAAAGCATTACAGTTGCACTTTATTTTGGTGTATAATTTGTGGCATAATGAATTTTTACAAAAGTTGGATAGATCGGTATATTTATTGGTACAGGTTTAAAAATGCGGTAATTCAAGGCTCCGATATGGTTGCAAATAACTTTTATAGTTTTCATGTTATAACAGTCGTTTATATATCTTTTTATTGCATTATAGTTGCCATTTGCTTTGGTATATAACTTATTCCATAATGTATTTTTGGAAAATGGCCAATTGGATAGATCGGTAGAATTATTTTCACAGCTTTAAAAACGCGGTAGTTTGAGGTTCCGATATGGCTTGCAAATAACATTGACAGTTTTCACGCTATGACAGTCATTTATGCATCATTTTAAAGCATTAAAATTGCCATTTGTTTTGGTATATAATTTATTGCATAATGTATTTTTAGAAAACGGCCAATTGGATAAATCGGTAGAATTATTTTCCCAGGTTTAAAAACGCGGTAATTTGAGGTTCCGATATGGTTGTGAATAACTTTGACAGTTTTCATGCTATGACAGTCATTTATGCATCATTTTAAAGCATTATGATTGCACTTTAATTTGGTATATCATTTGTGGTACAATGTGTTCGTCTAAAAAATGGTCAATTTGAAGGATCGGTAGAATTATTGTTCTATGTTTAAAAACGCGGTAATTTGAGGTTCCGATATGGTTGCAAATAACTTTGACAGTTTTCATGCTAGGGCAATAGTTTATGCATCATTTTAAAGCATTACAGTTGCACTTTATTTTGGTGTATAATTTGTGGCATAATGAATTTTTACAAAAGTTGGATAGATCGGTATATTTATTGGTACAGGTTTAAAAATGCGGTAATTCAAGGCTCCGATATGGTTGCAAATAACTTTTATAGTTTTCATGTTATAACAGTCGTTTATATATCTTTTTATTGCATTATAGTTGCCATTTGTTTTGGTATATAATTTATTGCATAATATATTTTTAGAAAATTGCCAATTGGATAGATCGGTAGAATTATTTTCACAGCTTTAAAAAGGCGGTAATTTGAGGTTCCGATATGGTTGCAAATAACATTGACAGTTTTCATGCTATGACAGTCATTTATGCATTCATTTTAAAGCATTATGATTGCACTTTAATATGGTATATAATTTGTAGCATAATGTGTGTTTTTACTAATTGGTGAATTTGATAGATCGGTAGAATTATTGTTCTATGTTTAATAAACGCGGTAATCTGAGGTTCCGATATGGCTGCAATTAACTTTGGCAGTTTTCGTGCTAGGACAGTCGTTTATGCACCATTTTAAAGCATTAAAATTGCCATTTGTTTTGGTATATAATTTATTGCATAATGTATTTTTAGAAAACGGCCAATTGGATAGATCGGTAGAATTATTTTCCCAGGTTTAAAAACGCGGTAATTTGAGGTTCCGATATGGTTGTGAATAACTTTGACAGTTTTCATGCTATGACAGTCATTTATGCATCATTTTAAAGCATTATGATTGCACTTTAATTTGGTATATCATTTGTGGTACAATGTGTTCGTCTAAAAAATGGTCAATTTGAAGGATCGGTAGAATTATTGTTCTATGTTTAAAAACGCGGTAATTTGAGGTTCCGATATGGTTGCAAATAACTTTGACAGTTTTCATGCTAGGGCAATAGTTTATGCATCATTTTAAAGCATTACAGTTGCACTTTATTTTGGTGTATAATTTGTGGCATAATGAATTTTTACAAAAGTTGGATAGATCGGTATATTTATTGGTACAGGTTTAAAAATGCGGTAATTCAAGGCTCCGATATTGTTGCAAATAACTTTTATAGTTTTCATGTTTAACAGTCGTTTATATATCTTTTTATTGCATTATAGTTTCCATTTGCTTTGGTATATAACTTATTCATAATGTATTTTTGGAAAATGGCCAATTGGAATAGATCGGTAGAATTATTTTCACAGCTTTAAAAACGCGGTAGTTTGAGGTTCCGATATGGCTGCAAATAACATCGACAGTTTTCACGCTATGACAGTCATTTATGCATCATTTTAAAGCATTAAATTGCCATTTGTTTTGGTATATAATTTATTGCATAATATTTTTAGAAATTGCCAATGGATAGATCGGTAGAATTATTTTCACAGCTTTAAAAACGCGGTAGTTTGAGGTTCCGATATGGCTGCAAATAACATCGACAGTTTTCACGCTATGACAGTCATTTATGCATCATTTTAAAGCATTAAAATTGCCATTTGTTTTGGTATATAATTTATTGCATAATATTTTTAGAAAATGCCAATTGGATAGATCGGTAGAATTATTTTCCCAGGTTTAAAAACGCGGTAATTTGAGGTTCCGATATGGTTGTGAATAACTTTGACAGTTTTCATGCTATGACAGTCATTTATGCATCATTTTAAAGCATTATGATTGCACTTTAATTTGGTATATCATTTGTGGTACAATGTGTTCGTCTAAAAAATGGTCAATTTGAAGGATCGGTAGAATTATTGTTCTATGTTTAAAAACGCGGTAATTTGAGGTTCCGATATGGTTGCAAATAACTTTGACAGTTTTCATGCTAGGGCAATAGTTTATGCATCATTTTAAAGCATTACAGTTGCACTTTATTTTGGTGTATAATTTGTGGCATAATGAATTTTTACAAAAGTTGGATAGATCGGTATATTTATTGGTACAGGTTTAAAAATGCGGTAATTCAAGGCTCCGATATGGTTGCAAATAACTTTTATAGTTTTCATGTTATAACAGTCGTTTATATATCTTTTTATTGCATTATAGTTGCCATTTGTTTTGGTATATAATTTATTGCATAATATATTTTTAGAAAATTGCCAATTGGATAGATCGGTAGAATTATTTTCACAGCTTTAAAAAGGCGGTAATTTGAGGTTCCGATATGGTTGCAAATAACATTGACAGTTTTCATGCTATGACAGTCATTTATGCATCATTTTAAAGCATTATGATTGCACTTTAATATGGTATATAATTTGTAGCATAATGTGTGTTTTTACAAATTGGTCAATTTGATAGATCGGTAGAATTATTGTTCTATGTTTAATAAACGCAGTAATCTGAGGTTCCGATATGGTTGCAATTAACTTTGGCAGTTTTCGTGCTAGGACAGTCGTTTATGCACCATTTTAAAGCATTAAAATTGCCATTTGTTTTGGTATATAATTTATTGCATAATGTATTTTTAGAAAATGGCCAATTGGATAGATCGGTAGAATTATTTTCCCAGGTTTAAAAACGCGGTAATTTGAGGTTCCGATATGGTTGTGAATAACTTTGACAGTTTTCATGCTATGACAGTCATTTATGCATCATTTTAAAGCATTATGATTGCACTTTAATTTGGTATATCATTTGTGGTACAATGTGTTCGTCTAAAAAATGGTCAATTTGAAGGATCGGTAGAATTATTGTTCTATGTTTAAAAACGCGGTAATTTGAGGTTCCGATATGGTTGCAAATAACTTTGACAGTTTTCATGCTAGGGCAATAGTTTATGCATCATTTTAAAGCATTACAGTTGCACTTTATTTTGGTGTATAATTTGTGGCATAATGAATTTTTACAAAAGTTGGATAGATCGGTATATTTATTGGTACAGGTTTAAAAATGCGGTAATTCAAGGCTCCGATATGGTTGCAAATAACTTTTATAGTTTTCATGTTATAACAGTCGTTTATATATCTTTTTATTGCATTATAGTTGCCATTTGTTTTGGTATATAATTTATTGCATAATATATTTTTAGAAAATGGCCAATTGGATAGATCGGTAGAATTATTTTCACAGCTTTAAAAAGGCGGTAATTTGAGGTTCCGATATGGTTGCAAATAACATTGACAGTTTTCATGCTATGACAGTCATTTATGCATCATTTTAAAGCATTATGATTGCACTTTAATATGGTATATAATTTGTAGCATAATGTGTGTTTTTACTAATTGGTGCAATTTGATAGATCGGTAGAATTATTGTTCTATGTTTAATAAACGCGGTAATCTGAGGTTCCGATATGGTTGCAATTAACTTTGGCAGTTTTCGTGCTAGGACAGTCGTTTATGCACCATTTTAAAGCATTAAAATTGCCATTTGTTTTGGTATATAATTTATTGCATAATGTATTTTTAGAAAACGGCCAATTGGATAAATCGGTAGAATTATTTTCCCAGGTTTAAAAACGCGGTAATTTGAGGTTCCGATATGGTTGTGAATAACTTTGACAGTTTTCATGCTATGACAGTCATTTATGCATCATTTTAAAGCATTATGATTGCACTTTAATTTGGTATATCATTTGTGGTACAATGTGTTCGTCTAAAAAATGGTCAATTTGAAGGATCGGTAGAATTATTGTTCTATGTTTAAAAACGCGGTAATTTGAGGTTCCGATATGGTTGCAAATAACTTTGACAGTTTTCATGCTAGGGCAATAGTTTATGCATCATTTTAAAGCATTACAGTTGCACTTTATTTTGGTGTATAATTTGTGGCATAATGAATTTTTACAAAAGTTGGATAGATCGGTATATTTATTGGTACAGGTTTAAAAATGCGGTAATTCAAGGCTCCGATATGGTTGCAAATAACTTTTATAGTTTTCATGTTATAACAGTCGTTTATATATCTTTTTATTGCATTATAGTTGCCATTTGTTTTGGTATATAATTTATTGCATAATATATTTTTAGAAAATTGCCAATTGGATAGATCGGTAGAATTATTTTCACAGCTTTAAAAAGGCGGTAATTTGAGGTTCCGATATGGTTGCAAATAACATTGACAGTTTTCATGCTATGACAGTCATTTATGCATCATTTTAAAGCATTATGATTGCACTTTAATATGGTATATAATTTGTAGCATAATGTGTGTTTTTACTAATTGGTCAATTTGATAGATCGGTAGAATTATTGTTCTATGTTTAATAAACGCGGTAATCTGAGGTTCCGATATGGCTTGCAATTAACTTTGGCAGTTTTCGTGCTAGGACAGTCGTTTATGCACCATTTTAAAGCATTAAAATTGCCATTTGTTTTGGTATATAATTTATTGCATAATGTATTTTTAGAAAACGGCCAATTGGATAAATCGGTAGAATTATTTTCCCAGGTTTAAAAACGCGGTAATTTGAGGTTCCGATATGGTTGTGAATAACTTTGACAGTTTTCATGCTATGACAGTCATTTATGCATCATTTTAAAGCATTATGATTGCACTTTAATTTGGTATATCATTTGTGGTACAATGTGTTCGTCTAAAAAATGGTCAATTTGAAGGATCGGTAGAATTATTGTTCTATGTTTAAAAACGCGGTAATTTGAGGTTCCGATATGGTTGCAAATAACTTTGACAGTTTTCATGCTAGGGCAATAGTTTATGCATCATTTTAAAGCATTACAGTTGCACTTTATTTTGGTGTATAATTTGTGGCATAATGAATTTTTACAAAAGTTGGATAGATCGGTATATTTATTGGTACAGGTTTAAAAATGCGGTAATTCAAGGCTCCGATATGGTTGCAAATAACTTTTATAGTTTTCATGTTATAACAGTCGTTTATATATCTTTTTATTGCATTATAGTTTCCATTTGCTTTGGTATATAACTTATTCCATAATGTATTTTTGGAAAATGGCCAATTGAATAGATCGGTAGAATTATTTTCACAGCTTTAAAAACGCGGTAGTTTGAGGTTCCGATATGGCTGCAAATAACATTGACAGTTTTCACGCTATGACAGTCATTTATGCATCATTTTAAAGCATTAAAATTGCCATTTGTTTTGGTATATAATTTATTGCATAATGTATTTTTAGAAAACGGCCAATTGGATAAATCGGTAGAATTATTTTCCCAGGTTTAAAAACGCGGTAATTTGAGGTTCCGATATGGTTGTGAATAACTTTGACAGTTTTCATGCTATGACAGTCATTTATGCATCATTTTAAAGCATTATGATTGCACTTTAATTTGGTATATCATTTGTGGTACAATGTGTTCGTCTAAAAAATGGTCAATTTGAAGGATCGGTAGAATTATTGTTCTATGTTTAAAAACGCGGTAATTTGAGGTTCCGATATGGTTGCAAATAACTTTGACAGTTTTCATGCTAGGGCAATAGTTTATGCATCATTTTAAAGCATTACAGTTGCACTTTATTTTGGTGTATAATTTGTGGCATAATGAATTTTTACAAAAGTTGGATAGATCGGTATATTTATTGGTACAGGTTTAAAAATGCGGTAATTCAAGGCTCCGATATGGTTGCAAATAACTTTTATAGTTTTCATGTTATAACAGTCGTTTATATATCTTTTTATTGCATTATAGTTGCCATTTGTTTTGGTATATAATTTATTGCATAATATATTTTTAGAAAATTGCCAATTGGATAGATCGGTAGAATTATTTTCACAGCTTTAAAAAGGCGGTAATTTGAGGTTCCGATATGGTTGCAAATAACATTGACAGTTTTCATGCTATGACAGTCATTTATGCTTCATTTTAAAGCATTATGATTGCACTTTAATATGGTATATAATTTGTAGCATAATGTGTGTTTTTACTAATTGGTGAATTTGATAGATCGGTAGAATTATTGTTCTATGTTTAATAAACGCGGTAATCTGAGGTTCCGATATGGCTGCAATTAACTTTGGCAGTTTTCGTGCTAGGACAGTCGTTTATGCACCATTTTAAAGCATTAAAATTGCCATTTGTTTTGGTATATAATTTATTGCATAATGTATTTTTAGAAAACGGCCAATTGGATAAATCGGTAGAATTATTTTCCCAGGTTTAAAAACGCGGTAATTTGAGGTTCCGATATGGTTGTGAATAACTTTGACAGTTTTCATGCTAGGGCAATAGTGTATGCACCATTTTAAAGCATTAACAATTGCCATTTGTTTTGGTATATAATTTATTGCATAATGTATTTTTAGAAAATTGCCAATTGGATAATCGGTAGAAATTATTTCACAGCTTAAAAAGGCGGTAATTTGAGGTTCCGATATGGTTGCAAATAACATTGCAGTTTTCATGCTATGACAGTCATTTATGCATCATTTTAAGCATTATGATTGCACTTTAATATGGTATATAATTTGTAGCATAATGTGTGTTTTTACAATTGGTCCAATTTGATAGATCGGTAGAATTATTGTTCTATGTTTAATAAACGCAGTAATCTGAGGTTCCGATATGGTTGCAATTAACTTTGGCAGTTTTCTAGGACAGTCTAGGACAGTTTGCTAGGACAGTCGTTTATGCACCATTTTAAAGCATAAAAATTGCCATTTGTTTTGGGTATATAATTTATTGCATAATTTATTTAAGAAAATGGCCAATTGGATAGATCGGTAGAATTATTTTCCCAGGTTTAAAAAGGCGGTAATTTGAGGTTCCGATATGGTTGTGAATAACTTTGACAGTTTTCATGCTATGACAGTCATTTATGCATCAGTTTAGAGCATTATGATTGCACTTTAATTTGGTATATCATTTGTGGCATAATGTGTTCGTCTAAAAAATGGTCAATTTGATGGATCGGTAGAATTATTGTTCTATGTTTAAAAACGCGGTAATTTGAGGTTCCGATATGGTTGCAAATAACTTTGACAGTTTTCATGCTAGGGCAATAGTTTATGCATCATTTTAAAGCATTACAGTTGCACTTTGTTTTGGTGTATAATTTGTGGCATAATGAATTTTTACAAAAGTTGGATAGATCGGTATATTTATTGGTACAGGTTTAAAAATGCGGTAATTCAAGGCTCCGATATGGTTGCAAATAACTTTTATAGTTTTCATGTTATAACAGTCGTTTATATATCTTTTTATTGCATTATAGTTGCCATTTGTTTTGGTATATAATTTATTGCATAATATATTTTTAGAAAATTGCCAATTGGATAGATCGGTAGAATTATTTTCACAGCTTTAAAAAGGCGGTAATTTGAGGTTCCGATATGGTTGCAAATAACATTGACAGTTTTCATGCTATGACAGTCATTTATGCTTCATTTTAAAGCATTATGATTGCACTTTAATATGGTATATAATTTGTAGCATAATGTGTGTTTTTACTAATTGGTGAATTTGATAGATCGGTAGAATTATTGTTCTATGTTTAATAAACGCGGTAATCTGAGGTTCCGATATGGCTTGCAATTAACTTTGGCAGTTTTCGTGCTAGGACAGTCGTTTATGCACCATTTTAAAGCATTAAAATTGCCATTTGTTTTGGTATATAATTTATTGCATAATGTATTTTTAGAAAACGGCCAATTGGATAAATCGGTAGAATTATTTTCCCAGGTTTAAAAACGCGGTAATTTGAGGTTCCGATATGGTTGTGAATAACTTTGACAGTTTTCATGCTATGACAGTCATTTATGCATCATTTTAAAGCATTATGATTGCACTTTAATTTGGTATATCATTTGTGGTACAATGTGTTCGTCTAAAAAATGGTCAATTTGAAGGATCGGTAGAATTATTGTTCTATGTTTAAAAACGCGGTAATTTGAGGTTCCGATATGGTTGCAAATAACTTTGACAGTTTTCATGCTAGGGCAATAGTTTATGCATCATTTTAAAGCATTACAGTTGCACTTTATTTTGGTGTATAATTTGTGGCATAATGAATTTTTACAAAAGTTGGATAGATCGGTATATTTATTGGTACAGGTTTAAAAATGCGGTAATTCAAGGCTCCGATATGGTTGCAAATAACTTTTATAGTTTTCATGTTATAACAGTCGTTTATATATCTTTTTATTGCATTATAGTTTCCATTTGCTTTGGTATATAACTTATTCCATAATGTATTTTTGGAAAATGGCCAATTGAATAGATCGGTAGAATTATTTTCACAGCTTTAAAAACGCGGTAGTTTGAGGTTCCGATATGGCTGCAAATAACATTGACAGTTTTCACGCTATGACAGTCATTTATGCATCATTTTAAAGCATTAAAATTGCCATTTGTTTTGGTATATAATTTATTGCATAATGTATTTTTAGAAAACGGCCAATTGGATAAATCGGTAGAATTATTTTCCCAGGTTTAAAAACGCGGTAATTTGAGGTTCCGATATGGTTGTGAATAACTTTGACAGTTTTCATGCTATGACAGTCATTTATGCATCATTTTAAAGCATTATGATTGCACTTTAATTTGGTATATCATTTGTGGTACAATGTGTTCGTCTAAAAAATGGTCAATTTGAAGGATCGGTAGAATTATTGTTCTATGTTTAAAAACGCGGTAATTTGAGGTTCCGATATGGTTGCAAATAACTTTGACAGTTTTCATGCTAGGGCAATAGTTTATGCATCATTTTAAAGCATTACAGTTGCACTTTATTTGGTGTATTTGTGGCATAATGAATTTTTACAAAAGTTGGATAGATCGTTATATTTATTGGTACAGGTTTAAAAATGCGGTAATTCAAGGCTCCGATATGGTTGCAAATAACTTTTATAGTTTTCATGTTATAACAGTCGTTTATATATCTTTTTATTGCATTATAGTTTCCATTTGCTTTGGTATATAACTTATTCCATAATGTATTTTTGGAAAATGGCCAATTGAATAGATCGGTAGAATTATTTTCACAGCTTTAAAAACGCGGTAGTTTGAGGTTCCGATATGGTTGGAAATAACATTAACAGTTTTCACGCTATGACAGTCATTTATGCATCATTTTAAAGCATTAAAATTGCCATTTGTTTTGGTATATAATTTATTGCATAATGTATTTTTAGAAAACGGCCAATTGGATAAATCGGTAGAATTATTTTCCCAGGTTTAAAAACGCGGTAGTTTGAGGTTCCGATATGGTTGTGAATAACTTTGACAGTTTTCATGCTATGACAGTCATTTATGCATCATTTTAAAGCATTATGATTGCACTTTAATTTGGTATATCATTTGTGGTACAATGTGTTCGTCTAAAAAATGGTCAATTTGAAGGATCGGTAGAATTATTGTTCTATGTTTAAAAACGCGGTAATTTGAGGTTCCGATATGGTTGCAAATAACTTTGACAGTTTTCATGCTAGGGCAATAGTTTATGCATCATTTTAAAGCATTACAGTTGCACTTTATTTTGGTGTATAATTTGTGGCATAATGAATTTTTACAAAAGTTGGATAGATCGGTATATTTATTGGTACAGGTTTAAAAATGCGGTAATTCAAGGCTCCGATATGGTTGCAAATAACTTTTATAGTTTTCATGTTATAACAGTCGTTTATATATCTTTTTATTGCATTATAGTTGCCATTTGTTTTGGTATATAATTTATTGCATAATATATTTTTAGAAAATTGCCAATTGGATAGATCGGTAGAATTATTTTCACAGCTTTAAAAAGGCGGTAATTTGAGGTTCCGATATGGTTGCAAATAACATTGACAGTTTTCATGCTATGACAGTCATTTATGCATCATTTTAAAGCATTATGATTGCACTTTAATATGGTATATAATTTGTAGCATAATGTGTGTTTTTACTAATTGGTGAATTTGATAGATCGGTAGAATTATTGTTCTATGTTTAATAAACGCGGTAATCTGAGGTTCCGATATGGCTGCAATTAACTTTGGCAGTTTTCGTGCTAGGACAGTCGTTTATGCACCATTTTAAAGCATTAAAATTGCCATTTGTTTTGGTATATAATTTATTGCATAATGTATTTTTAGAAAACGGCCAATTGGATAAATCGGTAGAATTATTTTCCCAGGTTTAAAAACGCGGTAATTTGAGGTTCCGATATGGTTGTGAATAACTTTGACAGTTTTCATGCTATGACAGTCATTTATGCATCAGTTTAGAGCATTATGATTGCACTTTAATTTGGTATATCATTTGTGGCATAATGTGTTCGTCTAAAAAATGGTCAATTTGATGGATCGGTAGAATTATTGTTCTATGTTTAAAAACGCGGTAATTGAGGTTCCGATATGGTTGCAAATAACTTTGACAGTTTTCATGCTAGGGCAATAGTTTATGCATCATTTTAAAGCATTACAGTTGCACTTTGTTTTTGTGTATAATTTGTGGCATAATGAATTTTTACAAAAGTTGGATAGATCGGTATATTTATTGGTACAGGTTTAAAAATGCGGTAATTCAAGGCTCCGATATGGTTGCAAATAACTTTTATAGTTTTCATGTTATAACAGTCGTTTATATATCTTTTTATTGCATTATAGTTGCCATTTGTTTTGGTATATAATTTATTGCATAATATATTTTTAGAAAATTGCCAATTGGATAGATCGGTAGAATTATTTTCACAGCTTTAAAAAGGCGGTAATTTGAGGTTCCGATATGGTTGCAAATAACATTGACAGTTTTCATGCTATGACAGTCATTTATGCTTCATTTTAAAGCATTAAAATTGCCATTTGTTTTGGTATATAATTTATTGCATAATGTATTTTTAGAAAACGGCCAATTGGATAAATCGGTAGAATTATTTTCCCAGGTTTAAAAACGCGGTAAGTTGAGGTTCCGATATGGTTGTGAATAACTTTGACAGTTTTCATGCCATGACAGTCATTTATGCATCATTTTAAAGCATTATGATTGCACTTTAATTTGGTATATCATTTGTGGTACAATGTGTTCGTCTAAAAAATGGTCAATTTGAAGGATCGGTAGAATTATTGTTCTATGTTTAAAAACGCGGTTTTTACAAATTGGTCAATTTGATAGATCGGTAGAATTATTGTTCTATGTTTAATAAACGCAGTAATCTGAGGTTCCGATATGGTTGCAATTAACTTTGGCAGTTTTCGTGCTAGGACAGTCGTTTATGCACCATTTTAAAGCATTAAAATTGCCATTTGTTTTGGTATATAATTTATTGCATAATGTATTTTTAGAAAACGGCCAATTGGATAGATCGGTAGAATTATTTTCCCAGGTTTAAAAAGGCGGTAATTTGAGGTTCCGATATGGTTGTGAATAACTTTGACAGTTTTCATGCTATCACAGTCATTTATGCATCAGTTTAGAGCATTATGATTGCACTTTAATTTGGTATATCATTTGTGGCATAATGTGTTCGTCTAAAAAATGGTCAATTTGTATTTTAAGAAAATGGCCAATTGGATAGATCGGTAGAATTATTTTCCCAGGTTTAAAAACGCGGTAATTTGAGGTTCCGATATGGTTGCAAATAACTTTGACAGTTTTCATGCTAGGGCAATAGTTTATGCATCATTTTAAAGCATTACAGTTGCACTTTGTTTTTGTGTATAATTTGTGGCATAATGAATTTTTACAAAAGTTGGATAGATCAGTATATTTATTGGTACAGGTTTAAAAATGCGGTAATTCAAGGCTCCGATATGGTTGCAAATAACTTTTATAGTTTTCATGTTATAACAGTCGTTTATATATCTTTTTATTGCATTATAGTTGCCATTTGTTTTGGTATATAATTTATTGCATAATATATTTTTAGAAAATTGCCAATTGGATAGATCGGTAGAATTATTTTCACAGCTTTAAAAAGGCGGTAATTTGAGGTTCCGATATGGTTGCAAATAACATTGACAGTTTTCATGCTATGACAGTCATTTATGCTTCATTTTAAAGCATTATGATTGCACTTTAATATGGTATATAATTTGTAGCATAATGTGTGTTTTTACTAATTGGTGAATTTGATAGATCGGTAGAATTATTGTTCTATGTTTAATAAACGCGGTAATCTGAGGTTCCGATATGGCTGCAATTAACTTTGTGCTAGGACAGTCGTTTATGCACCATTTTAAAGCATTAAAATTGCCATTTGTTTTGGTATATAATTTATTGCATAATGTATTTTTAGAAAACGGCCAATTGGATAAATCGGTAGAATTATTTTCCCAGGTTTAAAAACGCGGTAATTTGAGGTTCCGATATGGTTGTGAATAACTTTGACAGTTTTCATGCTATGACAGTCATTTATGCATCATTTTAAAGCATTATGATTGCACTTTAATTTGGTATATCATTTGTGGTACAATGTGTTCGTCTAAAAAATGGTCAATTTGAAGGATCGGTAGAATTATTGTTCTATGTTTAAAAACGCGGTAATTTGAGGTTCCGATATGGTTGCAAATAACTTTGACAGTTTTCATGCTAGGGCAATAGTTTATGCATCATTTTAAAGCATTACAGTTGCACTTTATTTTGGTGTATAATTTGTGGCATAATGAATTTTTACAAAAGTTGGATAGATCGGTATATTTATTGGTACAGGTTTAAAAATGCGGTAATTCAAGGCTCCGATTATGGTTGCAAATAACTTTTATAGTTTTCATGTTATAACAGTCGTTTATATATCTTTTTATTGCATTATAGTTTCCATTTGCTTTGGTATATAAATTATTCCATAATGTATTTTTGGAAAATGGCCAATTGAATAGATCGGTAGAATTATTTTCACAGCTTTAAAAACGCGGTAGTTTGAGGTTCCGATATGGCTGCAAATAACATTGACAGTTTTCACGCTATGACAGTCATTTATGCATCATTTTAAAGCATTAAAATTGCCATTTGTTTTGGTATATAATTTATTGCATAATGTATTTTTAGAAAACGGCCAATTGGATAAATCGGTAGAATTATTTTCCCAGGTTTAAAAACGCGGTAAGTTGAGGTTCCGATATGGTTGTGAATAACTTTGACAGTTTTCATGCTATGACAGTCATTTATGCATCATTTTAAAGCATTATGATTGCACTTTAATTTGGTATATCATTTGTGGTACAATGTGTTCGTCTAAAAAATGGTCAATTTGAAGGATCGGTAGAATTATTGTTCTATGTTTAAAAACGCGGTTTTTACAAATTGGTCAATTTGATAGATCGGTAGAATTATTGTTCTATGTTTAATAAACGCAGTAATCTGAGGTTCCGATATGGTTGCAATTAACTTTGGCAGTTTTCGTGCTAGGACAGTCGTTTATGCACCATTTTAAAGCATTAAAATTGCCATTTGTTTTGGTATATAATTTATTGCATAATGTATTTTAAGAAAATGGCCAATTGGATAGATCGGTAGAATTATTTTCCCAGGTTTAAAAAGGCGGTAATTTGAGGTTCCGATATGGTTGTGAATAACTTTGACAGTTTTCATGCTATCACAGTCATTTATGCATCAGTTTAGAGCATTATGATTGCACTTTAATTTGGTATATCATTTGTGGCATAATGTGTTCGTCTAAAAAATGGTCAATTTGTATTTTAAGAAAATGGCCAATTGGATAGATCGGTAGAATTATTTTCCCAGGTTTAAAAACGCGGTAATTTGAGGTTCCGATATGGTTGCAAATAACTTTGACAGTTTTCATGCTATGACAGTCATTTATGCATCATTTTAAAGCATTAAAATTGCCATTTGTTTTGGTATATAATTTATTGCATAATATATTTTTAGAAAATTGCCAATTGGATAAATCGGTAGAATTATTTTCCCAGGTTTAAAAACGCGGTAAGTTGAGGTTCCGATATGGTTGTGAATAACTTTGACAGTTTTCATGCTATGACAGTCATTTATGCATCATTTTAAAGCATTATGATTGCACTTTAATTTGGTATATCATTTGTGGCATAATGTGTTCGTCTAAAAAATGGTCAATTTGTATTTTAAGAAAATGGCCAATTGGATAGATCGGTAGAATTATTTTCCCAGGTTTAAAAACGCGGTAATTTGAGGTTCCGATATGGTTGCAAATAACTTTGACAGTTTTCATGCTATGACAGTCATTTATGCATCATTTTAAAGCATTAAAATTGCCATTTGTTTTGGTATATAATTTATTGCATAATATATTTTTAGAAAATTGCCAATTGGATAGATCGGTAGAATTATTTTCACAGCTTTAAAAAGGCGGTAATTTGAGGTTCCGATATGGTTGCAAATAACATTGACAGTTTTCATGCTATGACAGTCATTTATGCTTCATTTTAAAGCATTATGATTGCACTTTAATATGGTATATAATTTGTAGCATAATGTGTGTTTTTACTAATTGGTGAATTTGATAGATCGGTAGAATTATTGTTCTATGTTTAATAAACGCGGTAATCTGAGGTTCCGATATGGCTGCAATTAACTTTGGCAGTTTTCGTGCTAGGACAGTCGTTTATGCACCATTTTAAAGCATTAAAATTGCCATTTGTTTTGGTATATAATTTATTGCATAATGTATTTTTAGAAAACGGCCAATTGGATAAATCGGTAGAATTATTTTCCCAGGTTTAAAAACGCGGTAATTTGAGGTTCCGATATGGTTGTGAATAACTTTGACAGTTTTCATGCTATGACAGTCATTTATGCATCATTTTAAAGCATTATGATTGCACTTTAATTTGGTATATCATTTGTGGTACAATGTGTTCGTCTAAAAAATGGTCAATTTGAAGGATCGGTAGAATTATTGTTCTATGTTTAAAAACGCGGTAATTTGAGGTTCCGATATGGTTGCAAATAACTTTGACAGTTTTCATGCTAGGGCAATAGTTTATGCATCATTTTAAAGCATTACAGTTGCACTTTATTTTGGTGTATAATTTGTGGCATAATGAATTTTTACAAAAGTTGGATAGATCGGTATATTTATTGGTACAGGTTTAAAAATGCGGTAATTCAAGGCTCCGATATGGTTGCAAATAACTTTTATAGTTTTCATGTTATAACAGTCGTTTATATATCTTTTTATTGTATTATAGTTGCCATTTGTTTTGGTATATAATTTATTGCATAATATATTTTTAGAAAATTGCCAATTGGATAGATCGGTAGAATTATTTTCACAGCTTTAAAAAGGCGGTAATTTGAGGTTCCGATATGGTTGCAAATAACATTGACAGTTTTCATGCTATGACAGTCATTTATGCTTCATTTTAAAGCATTATGATTGCACTTTAATATGGTATATAATTTGTAGCATAATGTGTGTTTTTACTAATTGGTAAATTTGATAGATCGGTAGAATTATTGTTCTATGTTTAATAAACGCGGTAATCTGAGGTTCCGATATGGCTGCAATTAACTTTGTGCTAGGACAATCGTTTATGCACCATTTTAAAGCATTAAAATTGCCATTAGTTTTGGTATATAATTTATTGCATAATGTATTTTTAGAAAACGGCCAATTGGATAAATCGGTAGAATTATTTTCCCAGGTTTAAAAACGCGGTAGTTTGAGGTTCCGATATGGCTGCAAATAACATTGACAGTTTTCACGCTATGACAGTCATTTATGCATCATTTTAAAGCATTAAAATTGCCATTTGTTTTGGTATATAATTTATTGCATAATGTATTTTTAGAAAACGGCCAATTGGATAAATCGGTAGAATTATTTTCCCAGGTTTAAAAACGCGGTAATTTGAGGTTCCGATATGGCTGTGAATAACTTTGACAGTTTTCATGCTATGACAGTCATTTATGCATCATTTGAAAGCATTATGATTGCACTTTAATTTGGTATATCATTTGTGGTACAATGTGTTCGTCTAAAAAATGGTCAATTTGAAGGATCGGTAGAATTATTGTTCTATGTTTAAAAACGCGGTAATTTGAGGTTCCGATATGGTTGCAAATAACTTTGACAGTATTCATGCTAAGGCAATAGTTTATGCATCATTTTAAAGCATTACAGTTGCACTTTATTTTGGTGTATAATTTGTGGCATAATGAATTTTTACAAAAGTTGGATAGATCGGTATATTTATTGGTACAGGTTTAAAAATGCGGTAATTCAAGGCTCCGATATGGTTGCAAATAACTTTTATAGTTTTCATGTTATAACAGTCGTTTATATATCTTTTTATTGCATTATAGTTGCCATTTGTTTTGGTATATAATTTATTGCATAATATATTTTTAGAAAATTGCCAATTGGATAGATCGGTAGAATTATTTTCACAGCTTTAAAAAGGCGGTAATTTGAGGTTCCGATATGGTTGCAAATAACATTGACAGTTTTCATGCTATGACAGTCATTTATGCTTCATTTTAAAGCATTATGATTGCACTTTAATATGGTATATAATTTGTGGCATAATGTGTGTTTTTACTAATTGGTGAATTTGATAGATCGGTAGAATTATTGTTCTATGTTTAATAAACGCGGTAATCTGAGGTTCCGATATGGCTGCAATTAACTTTGGCAGTTTTCGTGCTAGGACAGTCGTTTATGCACCATTTTAAAGCATTAAAATTGCCATTTGTTTTGGTATATAATTTATTGCATAATGTATTTTTAGAAAACGGCCAATTGGATAAATCGGTAGAATTATTTTCCCAGGTTTAAAAACGCGGTAATTTGAGGTTCCGATATGGTTGTGAATAACAGTTTTCATGCTATGACAGTCATTTATGCATCATTTTAAAGCATTATGATTGCACTTTAATTTGGTATATCATGTGTGGTACAATGTGTTCGTCTAAAAAATGCTTAATTTGAAGGATCGGTAGAATTATTGTTCTATGTTTAAAAACGCGGTAATTTGAGGTTCCGATATGGTTGCAAATAACTTTGACAGTTTTCATGCTAGGGCAATAGTTTATGCATCATTTTAAAGCATTACAGTTGCACTTTATTTTGGCGTATAATTTGTGGCATAATGAATTTTTACAAAAGTTGGATAGATCGGTATATTTATTGGTACAGGTTTAAAAATGCGGTAATTCAAGGTTCCGATATGGTTGCAAATAACTTTTATAGTTTTCATGTTATAACAGTCGTTTATATATCTTTTTATTGTATTATAGTTGCCATTTGTTTTGGTATATAATTTATTGCATAATATATTTTTAGAAAATTGCCAATTGGATAGATCGGTAGAATTATTTTCACAGCTTTAAAAAGGCGGTAATTTGAGGTTCCGATATGGTTGCAAATAACATTGACAGTTTTCATGCTATGACAGTCATTTATGCTTCATTTTAAAGCATTATGATTGCACTTTAATATGGTATATAATTTGTAGCATAATGTGTGTTTTTACTAATTGGTGAATTTGATAGATCGGTAGAATTATTGTTCTATGTTTAATAAACGCGGTAATCTGAGGTTCCGATATGGCTGCAATTAACTTTGGCAGTTTTCGTGCTAGGACAGTCGTTTATGCACCATTTTAAAGCATTAAAATTGCCATTTGTTTTGGTATATAATTTATTGCATAATGTATTTTTAGAAAACGGCCAATTGGATAAATCGGTAGAATTATTTTCCCAGGTTTAAAAACGCGGTAATTTGAGGTTCCGATATGGTTGTGAATAACAGTTTTCATGCTATGACAGTCATTTATGCATCATTTTAAAGCATTATGATTGCACTTTAATTTGGTATATCATTTGTGGTACAATGTGTTCGTCTAAAAAATGGTCAATTTGAAGGATCGGTAGAATTATTGTTCTATGTTTAAAAACGCGGTAATTTGAGGTTCCGATATGGTTGCAAATAACTTTGACAGTTTCCATGCTAGGGCAATAGTTTATGCATCATTTTAAAGCATTACAGTTGCACTTTATTTTGGTGTATAACTTGTGGCATAATGAATTTTTACAAAAGTTGGATAGATCGGTATATTTATTGGTACAGGTTTAAAAATGCGGTAATTCAAGGCTCCGATATGGTTGCAAATAACTTTTATAGTTTTCATGTTATAACAGTCGTTTATATATCTTTTTATTGCATTATAGTTTCCATTTGCTTTGGTATATAACTTATTCCATAATGTATTTTTGGAAAATGGCCAATTGAATAGATCGGTAGAATTATTTTCACAGCTTTAAAAACGCGGTAGTTTGAGGTTCCGATATGGCTGCAAATAACATTGACAGTTTTCACGCTATGACAGTCATTTATGCACCATTTTAAAGCATTAAAATTGCCATTTGTTTTGGTATATAATTTATTGCATAATGTATTTTTAGAAAACGGCCAATTGGATAAATCGGTAGAATTATTTTCCCAGGTTTAAAAACGCGGTAATTTGAGGTTCCGATATGGTTGTGAATAACTTTGACAGTTTTCATGCTATGACAGTCATTTATGCATCAGTTTAGAGCATTATGATTGCACTTTTATTTGGTATATCATTTGTGGCATAATGTGTTCGTCTAAAAAATGGTCAATTTGATGGATCGTTAGAATTATTGTTCTATGTTTAAAAACGCGGTAATTTGAGGTTCCGATATGGTTGCAAATAACTTTGACAGTTTTCATGCTAGGGCAATAGTTTATGCATCATTTTAAAGCATTACAGTTGCACTTTATTTTGGTGTATAATTTGTGGCATTTTATTGGTACAGGTTTAAAAATGCGGTAATTCAAGGCTCCGATATGGTTGCAAATAACTTTTATAGTTTTCATGTTATAACAGTCTTTTATATATCTTTTTATTGCATTATAGTTGCCATTTGTTTTGGTATATAATTTATTGCATAATATATTTTTAGAAAATTGCCAATTGGATAGATCGGTAGAATTATTTTCACAGCTTTAAAAGGGCGGTAATTTGAGGTTCCGATATGGTTGCAAATAACATTGACAGTTTTCATGCTATGACAGTCATTTATGCATCATTTTAAAGCATTATGATTGCACTTTAATATGGTATATAATTTGTAGCATAATGTGTGTTTTTACAAATTGGTCAATTTGATAGATCGGTAGAATTATTATTGTTCTATGTTTAATAAACGCAGTAATCTGAGGTTCCGATATGGTTGCAATTAACTTTGGCAGTTTTCGTGCTAGGACAGTCGTTTATGCACCATTTTAAAGCATTAAAATTGCCATTTGTTTTGGTATATAATAGGGATGTCAATCCCGAAATCCCGATCCCGAAAATCCCGGGATTTTTCGGGATTGGCAAATCCCGAATCCCGGGATTTGGAAAATAAATCCCGGGATTTTTTCGGGATTAGGATTTGTTTCAAAAAACTGTTTTTATTTTCTTTTTTTGAGCCATAATTTTCATTAATTTGAAAATTACGATCTTATTTTATTTTTGACTCATGCAAAACAAAATTCCGCAGAGCTAATTTTATACATATTTGAACCTTTTATTTTTTAAAGTGGTATGAGTCCATACACATAGCACATATAAATTTATTTATTCACTTCGTTTTTATACCTTACACCACTTTAGTGGGGAGGGTATATTGGGTTTGTGCTGATGTTTGTTACACACAATAATATTGGTCCTATACCTTAAAGTATACCAATCGGCTTAGAATCATTTTCTGAATCGATTTAGCTATGTCCGTCCGTCTGTCCGTCCGTCCGTGTAAACCTTGTAATCAAACTACAGCAATTTTGAAGATAATTCAATGAAATTTTGCATGATCTTCTATTGTACTAGAGACGGATCCTATTGAAAATGGATAACATCGGTCCAATATTTGACCTAGCCCCCATACAACTGAACCCCCCAAATAGGGTTTTTAAGTTCATAATTATGTTCAATATACTCGTAACTCGACAAAAAGCTGCAAAACCAAGTTCTATACTAGCCTTCATGACCCTGATGTATTTTTTGATGATGCGGCCTCATTTGACCCTAGCCCCTAAGCAAAGCCCCCTTCGAAATATGACTTAAATGTACACAATTTTATTCAACAAAAAATAGCTAAATTATATCTGAGGCAAGGTACAATTCAACTTAGATGCTTTATTACGAACAATAAATCACATTTTATTTTTATAACTGGTGTAGGGTATTATATGGTAGGCTTCGCCCAACTATAACTTTTTACTTGTTAGCACATTGCAATGTTGGTCGTAGACCGACCCAAAAAGTATACACATTCTGTGTCTGTAAGCTGAAAACACGAGTAAGAAGACTCATTCTATTTGGGCTGCAAATTTGGACCAAAATTGACACAAGAAAACCTAATTGGACCTCCTCTGAAAATCACATTGATGCTGATATTAATATCAATACATTACAATATTTTGTTGGTGGGTATTTAATTTCGGCACAGTCGAATACAAACTTTATTTTTCAATACTAGAGGATTTTACATTTCTAACTTTCTACAAATCTGAATGATACCGGTAAAGGTAAATTACCTTGTTCTGAATGCACCTAAAATTTTAAATTAATACTACGAATATAATAATATGTTCCAAAACTAATATGTATTTTGAGTAAAATTCCAAATATTTTTCAAAGAATAGGTTCTAAATTGATGTTCGAATAATTGAATTGGTATCTGTTATTATTAGTTCTCATGGAACAGTATGAGGTTTTAAAAAGTGCTTATGTCTAATTTCGGAACTTGATATTTATTTTTATTTAGGAAGTAAGTATGTATTTAAAAAGTTTTAGAAATTATGCAATTCTGAAAGTTTTTATTTGAAAATTGGAATTAATTGGATTGTTTTAATTTAAATATATCTTCTGTCTGTTAAATTTCCACAAAATTAAACAATTTTCTTTACAAATATGATGATTTAAAGATTTTCATATATAAAATAATTAAATTCATGTAATCCCGAAATCCCGTAAAATCCCGAAATACCGAAAAATCCCGGGATACCGAAAAATCCCGGGATCCCGAAATATCCCGGGATCCCGGGATTGCAATTTTCAAAATCCCGAATCCCGGGATTTGTAAAAGCCAGTCCCGTTTGGCATCCCTAGTATATAATTTATTGCATAATGTATTTTAAGAAAATGGCCAATTGGATAAATCGGTAGAATTATTTTCCCAGGTTTAAAAACGCGGTAATTTGAGGTTCCGATATGGTTGTGAATAACTTTGACAGTTTTCATGCTATGACAGTCATTTATGCATCATTTTAAAGCATTATGATTGCACTTTAATTTGGTATATCATTTGTGGTACAATGTGTTCGTCTAAAAAATGGTCAATTTGAAGGATCGGTAGAATTATTGTTCTATGTTTAAAAACGCGGTAATTTGAGGTTCCGATATGGTTGCAAATAACTTTGACAGTTTTCATGCTAGGGCAATAGTTTATGCATCATTTTAAAGCATTACAGTTGCACTTTATTTTGGTGTATAATTTGTGGCATAATGAATTTTTACAAAAGTTGGATAGATCGGTATATTTATTGGTACAGGTTTAAAAATGCGGTAATTCAAGGCTCCGATATGGTTGCAAATAACTTTTATAGTTTTCATGTTATAACAGTCGTTTATATATCTTTTTATTGTATTATAGTTGCCATTTGTTTTGGTATATAATTTATTGCATAATATATTTTTAGAAAATTGCCAATTGGATAGATCGGTAGAATTATTTTCACAGCTTTAAAAAGGCGGTAATTTGAGGTTCCGATATGGTTGCAAATAACATTGACAGTTTTCATGCTATGACAGTCATTTATGCTTCATTTTAAAGCATTATGATTGCACTTTAATATGGTATATAATTTGTAGCATAATGTGTGTTTTTACTAATTGGTGAATTTGATAGATCGGTAGAATTATTGTTCTATGTTTAATAAACGCGGTAATCTGAGGTTCCGATATGGCTGCAATTAACTTTGGCAGTTTTCGTGCTAGGACAGTCGTTTATGCACCATTTTAAAGCATTAAAATTGCCATTTGTTTTGGTATATAATTTATTGCATAATGTATTTTTAGAAAACGGCCAATTGGATAAATCGGTAGAATTATTTTCCCAGGTTTAAAAACGCGGTAATTTGAGGTTCCGATATGGTTGTGAATAACAGTTTTCATGCTATGACAGTCATTTATGCATCATTTTAAAGCATTATGATTGCACTTTAATTTGGTATATCATTTGTGGTACAATGTGTTCGTCTAAAAAATGGTCAATTTGAAGGATCGGTAGAATTATTGTTCTATGTTTAAAAACGCGGTAATTTGAGGTTCCGATATGGTTGCAAATAACTTTGACAGTTTCCATGCTAGGGCAATAGTTTATGCATCATTTTAAAGCATTACAGTTGCACTTTATTTTGGTGTATAACTTGTGGCATAATGAATTTTTACAAAAGTTGGATAGATCGGTATATTTATTGGTACAGGTTTAAAAATGCGGTAATTCAAGGCTCCGATATGGTTGCAAATAACTTTTATAGTTTTCATGTTATAACAGTCGTTTATATATCTTTTTATTGCATTATAGTTTCCATTTGCTTTGGTATATAACTTATTCCATAATGTATTTTTGGAAAATGGCCAATTGAATAGATCGGTAGAATTATTTTCACAGCTTTAAAAACGCGGTAGTTTGAGGTTCCGATATGGCTGCAAATAACATTGACAGTTTTCACGCTATGACAGTCATTTATGCACCATTTTAAAGCATTAAAATTGCCATTTGTTTTGGTATATAATTTATTGCATAATGTATTTTTAGAAAACGGCCAATTGGATAAATCGGTAGAATTATTTTCCCAGGTTTAAAAACGCGGTAATTTGAGGTTCCGATATGGTTGTGAATAACTTTGACAGTTTTCATGCTATGACAGTCATTTATGCATCAGTTTAGAGCATTATGATTGCACTTTTATTTGGTATATCATTTGTGGCATAATGTGTTCGTCTAAAAAATGGTCAATTTGATGGATCGTTAGAATTATTGTTCTATGTTTAAAAACGCGGTAATTTGAGGTTCCGATATGGTTGCAAATAACTTTGACAGTTTTCATGCTAGGGCAATAGTTTATGCATCATTTTAAAGCATTACAGTTGCACTTTATTTTGGTGTATAATTTGTGGCATTTTATTGGTACAGGTTTAAAAATGCGGTAATTCAAGGCTCCGATATGGTTGCAAATAACTTTTATAGTTTTCATGTTATAACAGTCTTTATATATCTTTTTATTGCATTATAGTTGCCATTTGTTTTGGTATATAATTTATTGCATAATATATTTTTAGAAAATTGCCAATTGGATAGATCGGTAGAATTATTTTCACAGCTTTAAAAGGGCGGTAATTTGAGGTTCCGATATGGTTGCAAATAACATTGACAGTTTTCATGCTATGACAGTCATTTATGCATCATTTTAAAGCATTATGATTGCACTTTAATATGGTATATAATTTGTAGCATAATGTGTGTTTTTACAAATTGGTCAATTTGATAGATCGGTAGAATTATTATTGTTCTATGTTTAATAAACGCAGTAATCTGAGGTTCCGATATGGTTGCAATTAACTTTGGCAGTTTTCGTGCTAGGACAGTCGTTTATGCACCATTTTAAAGCATTAAAATTGCCATTTGTTTTGGTATATAATAGGGATGTCAATCCCGAAATCCCGATCCCGAAAATCCCGGGATTTTTCGGGATTGGCAAATCCCGAATCCCGGGATTTGGAAAATAAATCCCGGGATTTTTTCGGGATTAGGATTTGTTTCAAAAAAACTGTTTTTATTTTCTTTTTTTGAGCCATAATTTTCATTAATTTGAAAATTACGATCTTATTTTATTTTTGACTCATGCAAAACAAAATTCCGCAGAGCTAATTTTATACATATTTGAACCTTTTATTTTTTAAAGTGGTATGAGTCCATACACATAGCACATATAAATTTATTTATTCACTTCGTTTTTATACCTTACACCACTTTAGTGGGGAGGGTATATTGGGTTTGTGCTGATGTTTGTTACACACAATAATATTGGTCCTATACCTTAAAGTATACCAATCGGCTTAGAATCATTTTCTGAATCGATTTAGCTATGTCCGTCCGTCTGTCCGTCCGTCCGTGTAAACCTTGTAATCAAACTACAGCAATTTTGAAGATAATTCAATGAAATTTTGCATGATCTTCTATTGTACTAGAGACGGATCCTATTGAAAATGGATAACATCGGTCCAATATTTGACCTAGCCCCCATACAACTGAACCCCCCAAATAGGGTTTTTAAGTTCATAATTATGTTCAATATACTCGTAACTCGACAAAAAGCTGCAAAACCAAGTTCTATACTAGCCTTCATGACCCTGATGTATTTTTTGATGATGCGGCCTCATTTGACCCTAGCCCCTAAGCAAAGCCCCCTTCGAAATATGACTTAAATGTACACAATTTTATTCAACAAAAAATAGCTAAATTATATCTGAGGCAAGGTACAATTCAACTTAGATGCTTTATTACGAACAATAAATCACATTTTATTTTTATAACTGGTGTAGGGTATTATATGGTAGGCTTCGCCCAACTATAACTTTTTACTTGTTAGCACATTGCAATGTTGGTCGTAGACCGACCCAAAAAGTATACACATTCTGTGTCTGTAAGCTGAAAACACGAGTAAGAAGACTCATTCTATTTGGGCTGCAAATTTGGACCAAAATTGACACAAGAAAACCTAATTGGACCTCCTCTGAAAATCACATTGATGCTGATATTAATATCAATACATTACAATATTTTGTTGGTGGGTATTTAATTTCGGCACAGTCGAATACAAACTTTATTTTTCAATACTAGAGGATTTTACATTTCTAACTTTCTACAAATCTGAATGATACCGGTAAAGGTAAATTACCTTGTTCTGAATGCACCTAAAATTTTAAATTAATACTACGAATATAATAATATGTTCCAAAACTAATATGTATTTTGAGTAAAATTCCAAATATTTTTCAAAGAATAGGTTCTAAATTGATGTTCGAATAATTGAATTGGTATCTGTTATTATTAGTTCTCATGGAACAGTATGAGGTTTTAAAAAGTGCTTATGTCTAATTTCGGAACTTGATATTTATTTTTATTTAGGAAGTAAGTATGTATTTAAAAAGTTTTAGAAATTATGCAATTCTGAAAGTTTTTATTTGAAAATTGGAATTAATTGGATTGTTTTAATTTAAATATATCTTCTGTCTGTTAAATTTCCACAAAATTAAACAATTTTCTTTACAAATATGATGATTTAAAGATTTTCATATATAAAATAATTAAATTCATGTAATCCCGAAATCCCGTAAAATCCCGAAATACCGAAAAATCCCGGGATACCGAAAAATCCCGGGATCCCGAAATATCCCGGGATCCCGGGATTGCAATTTTTCAAAATCCCGAATCCCGGGATTGTAAAAGCCAGTCCCGTTTGGCATCCCTAGTATATAATTTATTGCATAATGTATTTTAAGAAAAATGGCCAATTGGATAAGATCGGTAGAATTATTTTCCCAGGTTTAAAAAGGCGGTAATTTGAGGTTCCGATATGGTTGTGAATAACTTTGACAGTTTCATGCTATGACAGTCATTTATGCATCATTTAGAAGCATTATGATTGCACTTTAATTTGGTATAATCATTTGTGGCAGAATGTGTTCGTCTAAAAATGGTCAATTTGAGGGATCGGTAGAATTATTGTTCTATGTTTAAAAACGCGGTAATTTGAGGTTCCGATATGGTTGCAAATAACTTTGACAGTTTTCATGCTAGGGCAATAGTTTATGCATCATTTAAAGCATTACAGTTGCACTTTGTTTTTGTGTATAATTTGTGGCATAATGAATTTTTACAAAAGTTGGATAGATCGGTATATTTATTGGTACAGGTTTAAAATGCGGTAATTCAAAGGCTCCGATATGGTTGCAAATAACTTTTATAGTTTTCATGTTATAACAGTCGTTATATATCTTTTTATTGTCATTATAGTTGCCATTTGTTTTGGTATATAATTTATTGCATAATATATTTTAGAAATTGCCAATTGGGATAGATCGGTAAGAAATTATTTTCACAGCTTTAAAAGGCGGTAATTTGAGGTTCCGATATGGTTGCAAATAACATTGACAGTTTTCATGCTATGACAGTCATTTATGCTTCATTTTAAAGCAGTATGATTGCACTTTAATATGGTATATAATTTGTAGCATAATGTGTTGTTTTACTAATTGGGTGAATTTGATAGATCGGTAGAATTATTGTTCTATGCTTAATAAACGCGGTAATCTGAGGTTCCGATATGGCTGCAATTAACTTTGGCAGTTTTCGTGCTAGGACAGTCGTTTATGCACCATTTTAAAGCATTAAAATTGCCATTTGTTTGGTATATAATTTATTGCATAATGTATTTTTAGAAAACGGCCAATTGGATAAATCGGTAGAATTATTTTCCCAGGTTTAAAAAACGCGGTAATTTGAGGTTCCGATATGGTTGTGAATAACAGTTTTCATGCTATGACAGTCATTTATGCATCATTTTAAAGCATTATGATTGCACTTTAATTTGGTATATCATTGTGGTACAATTGTTCGTCTAAAAAATGGTCAATTTGAAGGATCGGTAAATTATTGTGCTATGTTTAAAACGCGGTAATTTGAGGTTCCGATATGGTTGCAAATAACTTTGACAGTTTCCATGCTAGGGCAATAGTTTATGCATCATTTTAAAGCATTACAGTTGCACTTTATTTTGGTGTATAACTTGGTGGCATAATGAATTTTTACAAAAGTTGGATAGATCGGTATATTTATTGGTACAGGTTTTAAAAATGCGGTAATTCAAGGGCTCCGATATGGTTGCAAATAACTTTTATAGTTTCATGTTATAACAGTCGTTTATATATCTTTTTATTGCATTATAGTTTCCATTTGCTTTGGTATATAACTTATTCCATAATGTTATTTTAGGTGAAAAATGGCCAATTGAATAGATCGGTAGAATTATTTTCACAGCTTTAAAAACGCGGTAGTTTGAGGTTCCGATATGGCTGCCAAATAAAATTGACAGTGTTCCACGCTATGACATGATCATTTATGCACCATTTTAAGCATTAAAATTGCCATTTGTTTTGGTATATAATTTATTGCATAATGTATTTTTAGAAAACGGCCAATTGGATAAATCGGTAGAATTATTTTCCCAGGTTTAAAAACGCGGTAATTTGAGGTTCCGATATGGTTGTGAATAACTTTGACAGTTTTTCATGCTATGACAGTCATTTATGCATCAGTTTAGAGCATTATGATTGCACTTTTATTTGGTATATCATTTGTGGCATAATGTGTTCGTCTAAAAATGGTCAATTTGATGGATCGTTAGAATTATTGTTCTATGTTTAAAAACGCGGTAATTTGAGGTTCCGATATGGTTGCAAATACTTTTATAGTTTTCATGTTATAACAGTCGTTTATATATCTTTTTATGCATTATAGTTGCCATTTGTTTTGGTATATAATTTATTGCATAATATATTTTTAGAAAATTGCCAATTGGATAGATCGGTAGAATTATTTTCACAGCTTTAAAAAGGCGGTAATTTGAGGTTCCGATATGGTTGCAAATACATTGACAGTTTTCATGCTATGACAGTCATTTATGCTTCATTTTAAAGCATTATGATTGCACTTTAATATGGTATATATTTGTAGCATAATGTGTGTTTTACTAATTGGTGAATTTGATAGATCGGTAGAATTATTGTTCTATGTTTAATAAACGCGGTAATCTGAGGTTCCGATATGGCTGCAATTAACTTTGGCAGTTTTCGTGCTAGACAGTCGTTTA
>NW_023996706.1:0-35023 GCF_015586225.1 Lucilia sericata | reverse complement strand
AAAGCATTACAGTTGCCTTTATTTTGGTGTATAATTTTGGCATAATGAATTTTTACAAAAGTTGGATAGATCGGTATATTTATTGGTACAGGTTTAAAAATGCGGTAATTCAAGGCTCCGATATGGTTGCAAATAACTTTTATAGTTTTCATGTTAAAGTCGTTTATATCTATTTATTGTATTATAGTTGCCATTTGTTTTGGTATATATTTATTGCATAATATATTTTAGAAAATTGCCAATTGGATAGATCGGTAGAATTATTTTCACAGCTTTAAAAAGGCGGTAATTTGAGGTTCCGATATGGTTGCAAATAACATTGACAGTTTTCATGCTATGACATCATTTATGCTTCATTTTAAAGCATTATGATTGCACTTTAATATGGTATATAATTTGTAGCATAATGTGTGTTTTTACTAATTGGTGCATTTGATAGATCGGTAGAATTATTGTTCTATGTTTAATAAACGCGGTAATCTGAGGTTCCGATATGGCTGCAATTAACTTTGGCAGTTTTCGTGCTAGGACAGTCGTTTTATGCACCATTTTAAAGCATTAAAATTGCCATTTGTTTTGGTATATAATTTACTGCATAATGTATTTTTAGAAAACCAATTGGATAAATCGGTAGAATTATTTTCCCAGGTTTAAAAAGCGGTAATTTGAGGTTCCGATATGGTTGTGAATAACCTTGACAGTTTTCATGTTATAACAGTCGTTTATACATCTTTTTATTGCATTTTAGTTGCCATTTGTTTTGGTATATAATTTATTGTATAATGTATTTTAGAAGATGGCCAATTGGATGATCGACAGAATTATTTTCCCTGGTTTAAAAAGGCGGTAATTTGAGGTTCCGATATGGTTGTGAATAACTTTGACAGTTTCATGCTAGGCAATAGTTAATGCATCATTTTAAAGCATTACAGTTGTTGTTATGGTTTGAATAACTTTGACAGTTTTCATGCTAGGGCAATAGTTTATGCATCATTTTAAAGCATTACAGTTGCACTTTTTTGGTGTATAATTTGTGGCATAATGAATTTTTACAAAGTTGGATAGATCGGTATATTTATTGGTACAGGTTTAAAAATGCGGTAATTCAAGGCTCCGATATGGTTGCAAATAACTTTTATAGTTTTCATGTTATAACAGTCGTTTATATATCTTTTTATAGCATTATAGTTGCCATTTGTTTTGGTATATAATTTATTGCATAATATTTTTAGAAAATTGCCAATTGGATAGATCGGTAGAATTATTTTCACAGCTTTAAAAAGGCGGTAATTTGAGGTTCCGATATGGTTGCAAATAACATTGACAGTTTTCGTGCTATGACAGTCATTTATGCATCATTTTAAAGCATTATGATTGCACTTTAATATGGTATATAATTTGTAACATAATGTGTATTTTTACAAATTGGTCAATTTGATAGATCGGTAGAATTATTGTTCTATGTTTAATAAACGCAGTAATCTGAGGTTCCGATATGGTTGCAATTAACTTTGGCAGTTTTCGTGCTAGGACAGTCGTTTATGCACCATTTTAAAGCATTAAAATTGCCATTTGTTTTGGTATATAATTTATTGCATAATGTATTTTTAGAAAATGGCCAATTGGATAAATCGGTAGAATTATTTTCCCAGGTTTAAAAAGGCGGTAATTTGAGGTTCCGATATGGTTGTGAATAACTTTGACAGTTTTCATGCTATGACAGTCATTTATGTTCATTTTAAAGATTATGATTGCACTTTAATTTGGTATATCATTTGTGGCATATGTGTTCGTCTAAAAATGGTCAATTTGATGGATCGGTAGAATTATTGTTCTATGTTTAAAAACGCGGTAATTTGAGGTTCCGATATGGTTGCAAATAGCTTTGACAGTTTTCATGCTAGGGCAATAGTTTATGCATCATTTTAAAGCATGAGAGTTGCACTTTATTTTGGTGTAAATTTGTGGCATAATGAATTTTTTACAAAAATTGGATAGATCGGTATATTTATTGGTACAGGTTCAAAATGCGGTAATTTAAGGCTCCGATATGGTTGCAAATAACTTTTATAGTTTTCATGTTATAACAGTCGTTTATATATCTTTTTATTGCATTATAGTTGCCATTTGCTTTGGTATATAATTTATTCATAATATATTTTTGGAAAATGGCCAATTGGATAGATCGGTAGAATTATTTTCACAGCTTTAAAAACGCGGTAGTTTGAGGTTCCGATATGGCTGCAAATAACATTGACAGTTTTCACGCTATGACAGTCATTTATGCATCACTTTAAAGCATTATGATTGCACTTTAATATGGTATATCATTTGTAGCATAATGTGTATTTTTACAAATTGGTCAATTTGATAGATCGGTAGAATTATTGTTCTATGTTTAATAACGCGGTAATCTGAGGTTCCGATATGGCTGCACTTAACTTTGGCAGTTTTCGTGCTAGGACAGTCGTTTATGCACCATTTTAAAGCATTAAAAATGCCATTTGCTTTGGTATATAATTTATTGCATAATGTATTTTTGGAAAACGGCCAATTGGATAAATCGGTAGAATTATTTTCCCAGGTTTAAAAACGCGGTAATTTGAGGTTCCGATATGGTGTGAATAACTTTGACAGTTTTCATGCTATGACAGTCATTTATGCATCATTTTAAAGCGTTACAGTTGCACTTTGTTTTTGTGTATAATTTGTGGCATAATGAATTTTTACAAAAATTGGATAGATCGGTATATTTATTGGTACAGGTTTAAAAATGCGGTAATTTAAGGCCCCGATATGGTTGCAAATAACTTTTATAGTTTTCATGTTATAACAGTCGTTTATACATCTTTTTTTGCATTTTAGTTGCCATTTGTTTTGGTATACAATCTATTGCATAATGTATTTTTAGAAGATGGCCAATTGGATAGATCGATAGAAATTATTTTCCCAGGTTTAAAAAGGCGGTAATTTGAGGTTCCGATATGGTTGTGAATTACTTTGACAGTTTTCATGCTATGACAGTCATTTATGGCATCAGTTTAGGAGCATTATGATTGCACTTTAATTTGGTATATCATTTGTGGCATAATGTGTTCGTCTAAAAAATGGTCAATTTGATGGATCGGTAGAATTATTGTTCTATGTTTAAAAACGCGGTAATTTGAGGTTCCGATATGGTTGCAAATAACTTTGACAGTTTTCATGCTAGGGCATTAGTTTACGCATCATTTTAAAGCATTACAGTTGCACTTTATTTTGGTGTATAATTGTGGCATAATGAATTTTTACAAAAATTATATAGATCGGTATATTTATTGGTACAGGTTCAAAAATGCGGTAATTTAAGGCTCCGATATGGTTGCAAATAACTTTTATAGTTTTAATGTTATAACAGTCGTTTATATATCTTTTTATTGCATTATAGTTGCCGTTTGCTTGGTATATAATTATTCCATAACATATTTTTGGAAAATGGCCAATTGGATAGATCGGTAGAATTATTTTCACAGCTTTAAAAACGCGGTAGTTTGAGGTTCCGATATGGCTGCAAATAACATTGACAGTTTTCACGCTATGACAGTCATTTATACATCACTTTAAAGCATTATGATTGCACTTTAATATGGTATATCATTTGTAGCATAATGTGTATTTTTACAAATTGGTCAATTTGATAGATCGGTAGAATTATTGTTCTATGTTTAATAAACGCAGTAATCTGAGGTTCCGACATGGTTGCAATTAACTTTGGCAGTTTTCGTGCTAGGACAGTCGTTTATGCACCATTTTAAAGCATTACAGTTGCAATTTTTTTTTTGTGTATAACTTGTGGCATAATGAATTTTTACAAAAATTGGATACATCGGTATATTTATTGGTACAGGTTTAAAAATGCGGTAATTTAAGGCCCCGATATGGTTGCAAATAACTTTTATAGTTTTCATGTTATAACAGTCGTTTATACATCTTTTTATTGCATTTAGTTGCCATTTGTTTTGGTATATAATTTATTGCATAATGTATTTTTAGAAGATGGCCAATTGGATAGATCGATAGAATTATTTTCCCAGGTTTAAAAAGGCGGTAATTTGAGGTTCCGATATGGTTGTGAATTACTTTGACAGTTTTCATGCTATGACAGTCATTTATGCATCAGTTTAGAGCATTATGATTGCACTTTAATTTGGTATATCATTTGTGGCATAATGTGTTCGTCTAAAAAATGGTCAATTTGATGGATCGGTAGAATTATTGTTCTATGTTAAAAACGCGGTAATTTGAGGTTCCGATATGGTTGCAAATAACTTTGACAGTTTTCATGCTAGGGCATTAGTTTACGCATCATTTTAAAGCATTACAGTTGCACTTTATTTTGGTGTATAATTTGTGGCATAATGAATTTTTACAAAAATTATATAGATCGGTATATTTATTGGTACAGGTTCAAAAATGCGGTAATTTAAGGCTCCGATATGGTTGCAAATAACTTTTATAGTTTTAATGTTATAACAGTCGTTTATATATCTTTTTATTGCATTATAGTTGCCGTTTGCTTTGGTATATAATTTATTCCATAACATATTTTTGGAAAATGGCCAATTGGATAGATCGGTAGAATTATTTTCACAGCTTTAAAAACGCGGTAGTTTGAGGTTCCGATATGGCTGCAAATAACATTGACAGTTTTCACGCTATGATAGTCATTTATGCATCACTTTAAAGCATTATGATTGCACTTTAATATGGTATATCATTTGTAGCATAATGTGTATTTTTACAAATTGGTCAATTTGATAGATCGGTAGAATTATTGTTCTATGTTTAATAAACGCAGTAATCTGAGGTTCCGACATGGTTGCAATTAACTTTGGCAGTTTTCGTGCTAGGACAGTCGTTTATGCACCATTTTAAAGCATTACAGTTGCACTTTTTTTTTTGTGTATAACTTGTGGCATAATGAATTTTTACAAAAATTGGATAGATCGGTATATTATTGGTACAGGTTTTAAAATGCGTTAATTTAAGGCCCCGATATGGTTTGCAAATAACTTTTATAGTTTTCATGTTATAACAGTCGTTTATACATCTTTTTATTGCATTTTAGTTGCCATTTTTGGTATATAATTATTGGTATTAATTTATTGCATAATGTATTTTTAGAAGATGGTCAATTGGATAGATCGATAGAATTATTTTCCCAGGTTTAAAAAGGCGGTAATTTGAGATTCCGATATGGTTGTGAATTACTTTGACAGTTTTCATGCTATGACAGTCATTTATGCATCAGTTTGAGCATTATTATTGCACTTTAATTTGGTATATCATTTGTGGCATAATGTGTTCGTCTAAAAAATGGTCAATTTGATAGATCGGTAGAATTATTGTTCTATGTTTAAAAACACGGTAATTTGAGGTTCCGATATGGTTGCAAATAACTTTGACAGTTTTCATGCTAGGGCATTAGTTTACGCATCATTTTAAAGCATTACAGTTGCACTTTATTTTGTGTATAATTTGTGGCATAATGAATTTTTACAAAAATTGGATAGATCGGTATATTTATTGGTACAGGACTAAAAAATGCGTTAATTTAAGGCTCCGATATGGTTACAAATAACTTTTATAGTTTTCATTTATAACGTCGTTTATATATCTTTTTATTGCATTATAATTGCCATTTGTTTTGGTATATAATTTATTGCATAATATATTTTTAGAAAATTGCCAATTGGATAGATCGGTAGAATTATTTTCCAGGTTTAAAAAGAGGCGGTAATTTGAGGTTCCGATATGGTTGTGAATAACTTTGACAGTTTTCATGCTATGACAGTCATTTATGCATCATTTTAAAGCATTATGAATTGCACTTTAATTTGGTATATCATTTGTGGCACAATGTGTTCGTCTAAAAAATGGTCAATTTGAAGGATCGGTAGAATTATTGTTCTATGTTTAAAAACGCGGTAATTTGAGGTTCCGATATGGTTGCAAATAACTTTGACAGTTTTCATGCTAGGGCAATAGTTTATGCATCATTTTAAAGCATTACAGTTGCACTTTATTTTGGTGTATAATTTGTGGCATAATGAATTTTTACAAAAGTTGGATAGATCGGTATATTTATTGGTACAGGTTTAAAAATGCGGTAATTCAAGGCTCCGATATGGTTGCAAATAACTTTTATAGTTTTCATGTTATAACAGTCGTTTATATATCTTTTTATTGCATTATAATTGCCATTTGTTTTGGTATATAATTTATTGCATAATATATTTTTAGAAAATTGCCAATTGGATAGATCGGTAGAATTATTTTCACAGCTTTAAAAAGGCGGTAATTTGAGGTTCCGATATGGTTGCAAATAACATTGACAGTTTTCATGCTATGACAGTCATTTATGCATCATTTTAAAGCATTATGATTGCACTTTAATATGGTATATAATTTGTAGCATAATGTGTGTTTTTACAAATTGGTCAATTTGATAGATCGGTAGAATTATTATTCTATGTTTAATAAAAGCAGTAATCTGAGGTTCCGATATGGTTGCAATTAACTTTGGCAGTTTTCGTGCTAGGACAGTCGTTTATGCACCATTTTAAAGCATTAAAATTGCCATTTGTTTTGGTATATAATTATTGCATAATGTATTTTAAGAAAATGGCCAATTGGATAGATCGCTAGAATTATTTTCCAGGTTTAAAAAGGCGGTAATTTGAGGTTCCGATATGGTTGTGAATAACTTTGACAGTTTTCATGCTATGACAGTCATTTATGCATCAGTTTAGAGCATTATGATTGCACTTTAATTGGTATATCATTTGTGGCATAATGTGTTCGTCTAAAAATGGTCCATTTGATGGATCGGTAGAATTATTGTTCTATGTTTAAAAACGCGGTATTTGAGGTTCCGATATGGTTGCAAATAACTTTGACAGTTTTCATGCTAGGGCAATAGTTTATGCATCATTTTAAAGCATTACAGTTGCACTTTGTTTTGGTGTATAATTTGCGGCATAATGAATTTTTACAAAAGTTGGATAGATCGGTATATTTATTGGTACAGGTTTAAAAATGCGGTAATTCAAGGCTCCGATATGGTTGCAAATAACTTTTATAGTTTCATGTTATAACAGTCGTTATATATCTTTTTATTGCATTATAGTTGCCATTTGTTTTGGTATATAATTTATTGCATAATATATTTTTAGAAAATTGCCAATTGGATAGATCGGTAGAATTATTTTCACAGCTTTAAAAAGGCGGTAATTTGAGGTTCCGATATGGTTGCAAATAACATTGACAGTTTTCATGCTATGACAGTCATTTATGCATCATTTTAAAGCATTATGATTGCACTTTAATATGGTATATAATTTGTAGCATAATGTGTGTTTTTACAAATTGGTCAATTTGATAGATCGGTAGAATTATTGTTCTATGTTTAATAAAAGCAGTAATCTGAGGTTCCGATATGGTTGCAATTAACTTTGGCAGTTTTCGTGCTAGGACAGTCGTTTATGCACCATTTTAAAGCATTAAAATTGCCATTTGTGTTGGTATATAATTTATTGCATAATGTATTTTAAGAAAATGGCCAATTGGATAGATCGGTAGAATTATTTTCCCAGGTTTAAAAAGGCGGTAATTTGAGGTTCCGATATGGTTGTGAATAACTTTGACAGTTTTCATGCTATGACAGTCATTTATGCATCATTTTAAAGCATTACAGTTGCACTTTGTTTTTGTGTATAATTTGTGGCATAATGAATTTTTACAAAAATTGGATAGATCGGTATATTTATTGGTACAGGTTTAAAAATGCGGTAATTTAAGGCCCCGATATGGTTGCAAATAACTTTTATAGTTTTCATGTTATAACAGTCGTTTATACATCTTTTATTGCATTTTAGTTGCCATTTGTTTTGGTATATAATTTATTGCATAATGTATTTTTAGAAGATGGCCAATTGGATACATCGATAGAATTATTTTCCCAGGTTTAAAAAGGCGGTAATTTGAGGTTCCGATATGGTTGTGAATTACTTTGACAGTTTCATGCATTTATGCATCAGTTTAGAGCATTATGATTGCACTTTAATTTGGTATATCATTTGTGGCATAATGTGTTCGTCTAAAAAATGGTCAATTTGATGATCGGTAGAATTATTGTTCTATGTTTAAAAACGCGGTAATCTGAGGTTCCGATATGGTTCAATTAGCTTTGGCAGTTTTCGTGCTAGGACAGTCGTTTATGCACCATTTTAAAGCACTTAAAATTGTCATTTGTTTTGGTATATAATTTATTGCATAAAGTATTTTAAGAAAATGGCGAATTGGATAGATCGGTAGAATTATTTTCCCAGGTTTAAAAAGGCGGTAATTTGAGGTTCCGATATGGTTGTGAATAACTTTGACAGTTTTCATGCTATGACAGTCATTTATGCATCATTTTAAAGCATTATGATTGCACTTTAATTTGGTATATCATTTGTGGCATAATGTGTACTTTTACAAATTGGTCAATTTAATAGATCGGTAGAATTATTGTTCTATGTTTAATAAACGCAGTAATATGAGGTTCCGATATGGTTCAATTAGCTTTGGCAGTTTTCGTGCTAGGACAGTCGTTTATGCACCATTTTAAAGCATTAAAATTGCCATTTGTTTTGGTATATAATTTATTGCATAATGTATTTTAAGAAAATGGCCAATTGGATAGATCGGTAGAATTATTTTCCCAGGTTTAAAAAGGCGGTAATTTGAGGTTCCGATATGGTTGTGAATAACTTTGACAGTTTTCATGCTATGACAGTCATTTATGCATCATTTTAAAGCATTATGATTGCACTTTAATTTGGTATATCATTTGTGGCACAATGTGTTCGTCTAAAAAATGGTCAATTTGAAGGATCGGTAGAATTATTGTTCTATGTTTAAAAACGCGGTAATTTGAGGTTCCGATATGGTTGCAAATAACTTTGACAGTTTTCATGCTAGGGGCAATAGTTTATGCATCATTTTAAAGCATTAAAGTTGCACTTTATTTTGGTGTATAATTTGTGGCATAATGAATTTTACAAAAGTTGGATAGATCGGTATATTTATAGGTACAGGTTTAAAAATGCGGTAATTCAAGGCTCCGATATTGTTGCAAATAACTTTTATAGTTTTCATGTTATAACAGTCGTTTATATATCTTTTTATTGCATTATAGTTGCCATTTGTTTTGGTATATAATTTATTGCATAATATATTTTTAGAAAATTGCCAATTGGATAGATCGGTAGAATTATTTTCACAGCTTTAAAAAGGCGGTAATTTGAGGTTCCGATATGGTTGCAAATAACATTGACAGTTTTCATGCTATGACAGTCATTTATGCACCATTTTAAAGCATTATGATTGCACTTTAATATGGTATATAATTTGTAGCATAATGTGTGTTTTTACAAATTGGTCAATTTGATAGATCGGTAGAATTATTGTTCTATGTTTAATAAAAGCAGTAATCTGAGGTTCCGATATGGTTGCAATTAACTTTGGCAGTTTTCGTGTTAGGACAGTCGTTTATGCACCATTTTAAAGCATTAAAATTGCCATTTGTTTTGGTATATAATTTATTGCATAATGTATTTTAAGAAAATGGCCAATTGGATAGATCGGTAGAATTATTTTCCCAGGTTTAAAAACGCGGTAATTTGAGGTTCCGATATGGTTGTGAATAACTTTGACAGTTTTCATGCTATGACAGTCATTTATGCATCAGTTTAGAGCATTATGATTGCACTTTAATTTGGTATATCATTTGTGGCATAATGTGTTCGTCTAAAAAGTGGTCAATTTGATGGATCGGTAGAATTATTGTTCTATGTTTAAAAACGCGGTAATTTGAGGTTCCGATATGGTTGCAAATAACTTTGACAGTTCTCATGCTAGGGCAATAGTTTATGCATCATTTTAAAGCATTACAGTTGCACTTTATTTTGGTGTATAATTTGTGGCATAATGAATTTTTACAAAAGTTGGATAGATCGGTATATTTATTGGTACAGGTTTAAAAATGCGGTAATTCAAGGCTCCGATATGGTTGCAAATAACTTTTATAGTTTTCATGTTATAACAGTCGTTTATATATCTTTTTATTGCATTATAGTTGCCATTTGTTTTGGTATATAATTTATTGCATAATATATTTTTAGAAATTGCCAATTGGATAGATCGGTAGAATTATTTTCACAGCTTTAAAAAGGCGGTAATTTGAGGTTCCGATATGGTTGCAAATAACATTGAGAGTTTTCATGCTATGACAGTCATTTATGCATCATTTTAAAGCATTATGATTGCACTTTAATATGGTATATAATTTGTAGCATAATGTGTGTTTTTACAAATTGGTCAATTTGATAGATCGGTAGAATTATTGTTCTATGTTTAATAAACGCGGTAATCTGAGGTTCCGATATGGCTGCAATTAACTTTGGCAGTTTTCGTGCTAGGACAGTCGTTTATGCACCATTTTAAAGCATTAAAATTGCCATTTGTTTTGGTATATAATTTATTGCACAATGTATTTTTAGAAAACGGCCACGGTTGTGAATAACTTTGACAGTTTTCATGCTATGACAGTCATTTATGCATAATTTTAAAGCATTACAGTTGCACTTTATTTTGGTGTATAATTTGTGGCATAATGAATTTTTACAAAAGTTGGATAGGTCGGTATATTTATAGGTACAGGTTTAAAAATGCGGTAATTCAAGGCTCCGATATGGTTGCAAATAACTTTTATAGTTTTCATGTTATAACAGTCGTTTATATATCTTTTTATTGCATTATAGTTGCCATTTGTTTTGGTATATAATTTATTGCATAATATATTTTTAGAAAATTGCCAATTGGATAGATCGGTAGAATTATTTTCACAGCTTTAAAAAGACGGTAATTTGAGGTTCCGATATGGTTGCAAATAACATTGACAGTTTTCATGCTATGACAGTCATTTATGCTTCATTTTAAAGCATTATGATTGCACTTTAATATGGTATATAATTTGTAGCATAATGTGTGTTTTTACTAATTGGTGAATTTGATAGATCGGTAGAATTATTGTTCTATGTTTAATAAAAGCAGTAATCTTAGGTTCCGATATGGTTGCAATTAACTTTGGCAGTTTTCGTGCTAGGACAGTCGTTTATGCACCATTTTAAAGCATTAAAATTGCCATTTGTTTTGGTATATAATTTATTGCATAATGTATTTTAAGAAAATGGCCAATTGGATATATCGGTAGAATTATTTTCCCAGGTTTAAAAAGGCGGTAATTTGAGGTTCCGATATGGTTGTGAATAACATTGACAGTTTTCATGCTATGACAGTCATTTATGCATCATTTTAAAGCATTATGATTGCACTTTAATATGGTATATAATTTGTAGCATAATGTGTGTTTTTACAAATTGGTCAATTTGATAGATCGGTAGAATTATTGTTCTATGTTTAATAAAAGCAGTAATCTGAGGTTCCGATATGGTTGCAATTAACTTTGGCAGTTTTCGTGCTAGGACACTAGTTTATGCACCATTTTAAAGCATTAAAATTGCCATTTGTTTTGGTATATAATTTATTGCATAATGTATTTTAAGAAAATGGCCAATTGGATAGATCGGTAGAATTATTTTCCCAGGTTTAAAAAGGCGGTAATTTGAGGTTCCGATATTGTTGTGAATAACTTTGACAGTTTTCATGCTATGACAGTCATTTATGCATCAGTTTAGAGCATTATGATTGCACTTTAATTTGGTATATCATTTGTGGCATAATGTGTTCGTCTAAAAAATGGTCAATTTGATGGATCGGTAGAATTATTGTTCTATGTTTAAAAACGCGGTAATTTGAGGTTCCGATATGGTTGCAAATAACTTTGACAGTTTTCATGCTAGGGCATTAGTTTACGCATCATTTTAAAGCATTACAGTTGCACTTTATTTTGGTGTATAATTTGTGGCATAATGAATATTTACAAAAATTGGATAGATCGGTATATTCATTGGTACAGGTTCAAAAACGCGGTAATTTAAGGCTCCGATATGGTTGCAAATAACTTTTATAGTTTTCATGTTATAACAGTCGTTTATATATGTTTTTATTGCATTATAGTTGCCATTTGCTTTGGTATATAATTTATTCCATAATATATTTTTGGAAAATGGCCAATTGGATAGATCGGTAGAATTATTTTCACAGCTTTAAAAACGCGGTAGTTTGAGGTTCCGATATGGCTGCAAATAACATTGACAGTTTTCACGCTATGACAGTCATTTATGCATCATTTTAAAGCATTATGATTGCACTTTAATATGGTACATCATTTGTAGCATAATGTGTATTTTTACAAATTGGTCAATTTGATAGATCGGTAGAATTATTGTTCTATGTTTAATAAACGCAGTAATCTGAGGTTCCGATATGGTTGCAATTAACTTTGGCAGTTTTCGTGCTAGGACAGTCGTTTATGCACCATTTTAAAGCATTAAAATTGCCATTTGTTTTGGTATATAATTTATTGCACAATGTATTTTAGTAAATGGCCAATTGGATAGATCGGTAGAATTATTTCCCAGGTTTAAAAAGGCGGTAATTTGAGGTTCCGATATGGTTGTGAATAACATTGACAGTTTTCATGCTATGACAGTCATTTATGCATCATTTTAAAGCATTATGATTGCACTTTAATATGGTATATAATTTGTAGCATAATGTGTGTTTTTACAAATTGGTCGATTTGATAGATCGGTAGAATTATTGTTCTATGTTTAATAAAAGCAGTAATCTGAGGTTCCGATATGGTTGCAATTAACTTTGGCAGTTTCGTGCTAGGACAGTAGTTTATGCACCATTTTAAAGCATTAAAATTGCCATTTGTTTTGGTATATAATTTATTGCATAATGTATTTTAAGAAAATGGCCAATTGGATAGATCGGTAGAATTATTTTCCCAGGTTTAAAAGGCGGTAATTTGAGGTTCCGATATTGTTGTGAATAACTTTGACAGTTTTCATGCTATGACAGTCATTTATGCATCAGTTTAGAGCATTATGATTGCACTTTAATTTGGTATATCATTTGTGGCATAATGTGTTCGTCTAAAAAATGGTCAATTTGATGGATCGGTAGAATTATTGTTCTATGTTAAAACGCGGTAATTTGAGGTTCCGATATGGTTGCAAATAACTTTGACAGTTTTCATGCTAGGGCATTAGTTTACGCATCATTTAAAGCATTACAGTTGCACTTTATTTTGGTGTATAACTTGTGGCATAATGAATTTTTACAGAAATTGGATAGATCGGTATATTTATTGGTACAGGTTTAAAAATGCGGTAATTTAAGGCCCCGATATGGTTGCAAATAACTTTTATAGTTTTCATGTTATAACAGTCGTTTATATATCTTTTTATTGCATTATAGTTGCCATTTGTTTTGGTATATAATTTATTGCATAATGTATTTTTAGAAGATGGCCAATTGGATAGATCGATAGAATTATTTTCCCAGGTTTAAAAAGGCGGTAATTTGAGGTTCCGATATGGTTGTGAATTACTTTGACAGTTTTCATGCTATGACAGTCATTTATGCATCAGTTTAGAGCATTATGATTGCACTTTAATTTGGTATATCATTTGTGGCATAATGTGTTCGTCTAAAAAATGGTCAATTTGATGGATCGGTAGAATTATTGTTCTATGTTTAAAAAGGCGGTAATTTGAGGTTTCGATATGGTTGCAAATAACTTTGACAGTTTTCATGCTAGGGCATTAGTTTACGCATCATTTTAAAGCATTACAGTTGCACTTTATTTTGGTGTATAATTTGTGGCATAATGAATATTTACAAAAATTGGATAGATCGGTATATTCATTGGTACAGGTTCAAAAACGCGGTAATTTAAGGCTCCGATATGGTTGCAAATAACTTTTATAGTTTTCATGTTATAACAGTCGTTTATATATGTTTTTATTGCATTATAGTTGCCATTTGCTTTGGTATATAATTTATTCCATAATATATTTTTGGAAAATGGCCAATTGGATAGATCGGTAGAATTATTTTCACAGCTTTAAAAACGCGGTAGTTTGAGGTTCCGATATGGCTGCAAATAACATTGACAGTTTTCACGCTATGACAGTCATTTATGCATCATTTTAAAGCATTATGATTGCACTTTAATATGGTACATCATTTGTAGCATAATGTGTATTTTTACAAATTGGTCAATTTGATAGATCGGTAGAATTATTGTTCTATGTTTAATAAACGCAGTAATCTGAGGTTCCGATATGGTTGCAATTAACTTTGGCAGTTTTCGTGCTAGGACAGTCGTTTATGCACCATTTTAAAGCATTAAAATTGCCATTTGTTTTGGTATATAATTTATTGCACAATGTATTTTTAGTAAATGGCCAATTGGATAGATCGGTAGAATTATTTTCCCAGGTTTAAAAAGGCGGTAATTTGAGGTTCCGATATGGTTGTGAATAACTTTGACAGTTTTCATGCTATGACAGTCATTTATGCATCATTTAAAAGCATTATGATTGCACTTTAATTTGGTATATCACTTGTGGCACAATGTGTTCGTCTAAAAAATGGTCAATTTGAAGGATCTGTAGAATTATTGTTCTATGTTTAAAAACGCGGTAATTTGAGGTTCCGATATGGTTGCAAAAAACTTTGACAGTTTTCATGCTAGGGCAATAGTTTATGCATCATTTTAAAGCATTACAGTTGCACTTTATTTTGGTGTATAATTTGTGGCATAATGAATTTTTACAAAAGTTGGATAGATCGGTATATTTATTGGTACAGGTTTAAAAATGCGGTAATTCAAGGCTCCGATATGGTTGCAAATAACTTTTATAGTTTTCATGTTATAACAGTCGTTTATATATCTTTTTATTGCATTATAGTTGCCATTTGTTTTGGTATATAATTTATTGCATAATATATGTTTAGAAAATGGCCAATTGGATAGATCGGTAGAATTATTTTAACAGCTTTGAAAACGCGGTAGTTTGAGGTTCCGATATGGCTGCAAATAACATTGACAGTTTTCACGCTATGACAGTCATTTATGCATCATTTTAAAGCATTATGATTGCACTTTAATATGGTATATCATTTGTAGTATAATGTGTATTTTACAAATTGGTCAATTTGATAGATCGGTAGAATTATTGTTCTATGTTTAATAAACGCAGTAATCTGAGGTTCCGATATGGTTGCAATTAACTTTGGCAGTTTTCGTGCTAGGACAGTCGTTTACACACCATTTTAAAGCATTAAAATTGCCATTTGTTTTGGTATATAATTTATTGCATAGTGTATTTTTAGAAAATGGCCAATTGGATAGATCGGTAGAATTATTTTCCCAGGTTTAAAAAGGCGGTAATTTGAGGTTCCGATATGGTTGTGAATTACTTTGACAGTTTTCATGCTATGACAGTCATTTATGCATCATTTTAAAGCATTATGATTGCACTTTAATTTGGTATATCATTTGTGGAACAATGTGTTCGTCTAAAAAATGGTCAATTTGAAGGATCGGTAGAATTATTGTTCTATGTTTAAAAATGCGGTAATTTGAGGTTCCGATATGGTTGCAAATAACTTTGACAGTTTTCATGCTAGGGCAATAGTTTATGCATCATTTTAAAGCATTACAGTTGCACTTTATTTTGGTGTATAATTTGTGGCATAATGAATTTTTACAAAAGTTGGATAGATCGGTATATTTATTGGTACAGGTTTAAAAATGCGGTAATTCAAGGCTCCGATATGGTTGCAAATAACTTTTATAGTTTTCATGTTATAACAGTCGTTTATATATCTTTTTATTGCATTATAGTTGCCATTTATTTTGGTATATAATTTATTGCATAATATATTTTTAGAAAATTGCCAATTGGATAGATCGGTAGAATTATTTTCACAGCTTTAAAAACGCGGTAATTTGAGGTTCCGATATGGTTGTGCAAATAACATTGACAGTTTTCATGCTATGACAGTCATTTATGCTTCATTTTAAAGCATTATGATTGCACTTTAATATGGTATATAATTTGTAGCATAATGTGTGTTTTTACAAATTGGTCAATTTGATAGATCGGTAGAATTATTGTTCTATGTTTAATAAACGCGGTAATCTGAGGTTCCGATATGGCTGCAATTTACTTTGGCAGTTTTCGTGCTAGAACAGTCGTTTATGCACCATTATAAAGCATTAAAATTGCCATTTGTTTTGGTATATAATTTATTGCATAGTGTATTTTTAGAAAACGGCCAATTGGATAAATCGGTAGAATTATTTTCCCAGGTTTAAAAACGCGGTAATTTGAGGTTCCGATATGGCTGTGAATAACTTTGACAGTTTTCATGCTATGACAGTCATTTATGCATCATTTTAAAGCATTACAGTTGCACTTTGTTTTTGTGTATAATTTGTGGCATAATGAATTTTTACAAAAATTGGATAGATCGGTATATTTATTGGTACAGGTTTAAAAATGCGGTAATTTAAGGCCCCGATATGGTTGCAAATAACTTTTATAGTTTTCATGTTATAACAGTCGTTTATACATCTTTTTATTGCATTTTAGTTGCCATTTGTTTTGGTATATAATTATTGCATAATGTATTTTTAGAAGATGGCCAATTGGATAGATCGATAGAATTATTTTCCCAGGTTTAAAAAGGCGGTAATTTGAGGTTCCGATATGGTTGTGAATTACTTTGACAGTTTTCATGCTATGACAGTCATTTATCCATCAGTTTAGAGCACTATGATTGCACTTTAATTTGGTATATCATTTGTGGCATAATGTGTTCGTCTAAAAAATGGTCAATTTGATGGATCGGTAGAATTATTGGTTGCAAATAACTTTTATAGTTTTCATGTTATAACAGTCGTTTATATATCTTTTTATTGCATTATAGTTGCCATTTGCTTTGGTATATAATTTATTCCATAATATATTTTTGGAAAATGGCCAATTGGATAGATCGGTAGAATTATTTTCACAGCTTTAAAAACGCGGTAGTTTGAAGTTCCGATATGGCTGCAAATAACATTGACAGTTTTCACGCTATGACAGTCATTTATGCATCATTTTAAAGCATTATGATTGCACTTTAATATGGTATATCATTTGTAGCATAATGGGTATTTTTACAAATTGGTCAATTTGATAGATCGGTAGAATTATTGTTCTATGTTTAATAAACGCAGTAATCTGAGGTTCAGATATGGTTGCAATTAACTTTGGCAGTTTTCGTGCTAGGACAGTCGTTTATGCACCATTTTAAAGCATTAAAATTGCCATTTGTTTTGGTATATAATTTATTGCATAATGTATTTTTAGAAAACGGCCAATTGGATAAATCGGTATAATTATTTTCCCAGGTTTAAAAACGCGGTAATTTGAGGTTCCGATATGGTTGTGAATAACTTTGACAGTTTTCATGCTATGACAGTCATTTATGCATCATTTTAAAGCATTACAGTTGCACTTTGTTTTTGTGTATAATTTGTGGCATAATGAATTTTTACAAAAATTGGATAGATCGGTATATTGGTACAGGTTTAAAAATGCGGTAATTTAAGGCCCCGATATGGTTGCAAATAACTTTTATAGTTTTCATGTTATAACAGTCGTTTATACATCTTTTTATTGCATTTTAGTTGCCATTTGTTTTGGTATATAATTAATTGCATAATGTATTTTTAGAAGATGGCCAATTGGATAGATCGATAGAATTATTTTCCCAGGTTTAAAAAGGCGGTAATTTGAGGTTCCGATATGGTTGTGAATTACTTTGACAGTTTTCATGCTATGACAGTCATTTATGCATCAGTTTAGAGCATTATGATTGCACTTTAATTTGGTATATCATTTGTGGCATAATGTGTTCGTCTAAAAAATGGTCAATTTGATGGATCGGTAGAATTATTGTTCTATGTTTAAAAACGCGGTAATTTGAGGTTCCGATATGGTTGCAAATAACTTTGACAGTTTTCATGCTAGGGCATTAGTTTACGCATCATTTTAAAGCATTACAGTTGCACTTTATTTTGGTGTATAATTTGTGGCATAATGAATTTTTACAAAAATTGGATAGATCGGTATATTTATTGGTACAGGTTCAAAAATGCGGTAATTTAAGGCTCCGATATGGTTGCAAATAACTTTTATAGTTTTCATGTTATAACAGTCGTTTATATATCTTTTTATTGCATTATAGTTGCCATTTGTTTTGGTATATAATTATTGCATAATATATTTTTAGAAAATGGCCAATTGGATAGATCGGTAGAATTATTTTCACAGCTTTAAAAAGGCGGTAATTTGAGGTTCCGATATGGTTGCAAATAACATTGACAGTTTTCATGCTATGACAGTCATTTATGCATCATTTTAAAGCATTATGATTGCACTTTAATATGGTATATAATTTGTAGCATAATGTGTAGTTTTACAAATTGGTCAATTTGATAGATCGGTAGAATTATTGTTCTATGTTTAATAAAAGCAGTAATCTGAGGTTCCGATATGGTTGCAATTAACTTTGGCAGTTTTCGTGCTAGGACAGTCGTTTATGCACCATTTTAAAGCATTAAAATTGCCATTTGTTTTGGTATATAATTTATTGCATAATGTATTTTAGAAAATGGCCAATTGGATAGATCGGTAGAATTATTTTCCCAGGTTTAAAAAGGCGGTAATTTGAGGTTCCGATATGGTTGTGAATAACTTTGACAGTTTTCATGCTATGACAGTCATTTATGCATCAGTTTAGAGCATTATGATTGCACTTTAATTTGGTATATCATTTGTGGCATAATGTGTTCGTCTAAAAAATGGTCAATTTGAAGGATCGGTAGAATTATTGTTCTATGTTTAAAAACGCGGTAATTTGAGGTTCCGATATGGTTGCAAATAACTTTGACAGTTTTCATGCTAGGGCAATAGTTTATGCATCATTTTAAAGCATTACAGTTGCACTTTATTTTGGTGTATAATTTGTGGCATAATGAATTTTACAAAAGTTGGATAGATCGGTATATTTATTGGTACAGGTTTAAAAATGCGGTAATTCAAGGCTCCGATATGGTTGCAAATAACTTTTATAGTTTTCATGTTATAACAGTCGTTTATATATCTTTTTATTGCATTATAGTTGCCATTTGTTTTGGTATATAATTTATTGCATAATATATTTTTAGAAAATGGCCAATTGGATAGATCGGTAGAATTATTTTCACAGCTTTAAAAAGGCGGTAATTTGAGGTTCCGATATGGTTGCAGATAACATTGACAGTTTTCATGCTATGACAGTCATTTATGCTTCATTTTAAAGCATTATGATTGCACTTTAATATGGTATATAATTTGTAGCATAATGTGTGTTTTTTACTAATTGGTGAATTTGATAGATCGGTAGAATTATTGTTCTATGTTTAATAAACGCGGTAATCTGAGGTTCCGATATGGCTGCAATTAACTTTGGCAGTTTTCGTGCTAGGACAGTCGTTATGCACCATTTTAAAGCATTAAAATTGCCATTTGCTTTGGTATATAATTATTGCATAATGTATTTTTAGGAAAACTGGCCAATTGGATAGATCGGTAGAATTATTTTCCCAGGTTTAAAAACGGCGGTAATTTGAGGTTCCGATATGGTTGTGAATACTTTGACAGTTTTCATGCTATGACAGTCATTTATGCATCATTTTAAGCATTATGATTGCACTTTAATATGGTATATAATTTGTAGCATAATGATGTTTTTACAAATTGGTCAATTGATAGATCGGTAGAATTATTGTTCTAGGTTTAATAAAATGCAGTAATTGAAGGTTCCGATATGGTTGCAATTAACTTTGGCAGTTTTCGTGCTAGACAGTCGTTTATGCATCCATTTTAAATGCATTTAATTGCCATTTGTTTTGGTATATAATTTATTGCATAATGTATTTTTAGAAAATGGCCAATTGGATAGATCGGTAGAATTTATTTCCCAGGTTTAAAAAGGCGGTAATTTGAGGTTCCGATATGGTTGTGAATACTTTGACAGTTTTCATGCTATGACAGTCATTTATGCATCAGTTTAGAGCATTATGATTGCACTTTAATTTGGTATATCATTTGTGGCATAATGTGTTCGTCTAAAAAATGGTCAATTTGAATGGATCGGTAGAATTATTGTTCTATGTTTAAAAACGCGGTAATTTGAGGTTCCGATATGGTTGCAAATAACTTTGACAGTTTTCATGCTAGGGCATTAGTTTACGCATCATTTTAAAGCATTACAGTTGCACTTTATTTTGGTGTATAATTTGTGGCATAATGAATTTTTACAAAAATTGGATAGATCGGTATATTTATTGGTACAGGTTCAAAAATGCGGTAATTTAAGGCTCCGATATGGTTGCAAATACCTTTTATAGTTTTCATGTTATAACAGTCGTTTATATATCTTTTTATTGCATTATAGTTGCCATTTGCTTTGGTATATAACTTATTCCATAATGTATTTTTGGAAAATGGCCAATTGGATAGATCGGTAGAATTATTTTCACAGCTTTAAAAACGCGGTAGTTTGAGGTTCCGATATGGCTGCAAATAACATTGACAGTTTTCACGCTATGACAGTCATTTATGCATCATTTTAAAGCATTATGATTGCACTTTAATATGGTATATCATTTGTAGCATAATGTGTATTTTTACAAATTGGTCAATTTGATAGATCGGTAGAATTATTGTTCTATGTTTAATAAACGCAGTAATCTGAGGTTCCGATATGGTTGCAATTAACTTTGGCAGTTTTCGTGCTAGGACAGTCGTTTATGCACCATTTTAAAGCATTAAAATTGCCATTTGTTTTGGTATATAATTTATTGCATAATGTATTTTTAGAAAATGGCCAATTGGATAGATCGGTAGAATTATTTTCCCAGGTTTAAAAAGGCGGTAATTTGAGGTTCCGATATGGTTGTGAATAACTTTGACAGTTTTCATGCTATGACAGTCATTTATGCATCATTTTAAAGCATTATGATTGCACTTTAATTTGGTATATCATTTGTGGCACAATGTGTTCGTCTAAAAAATGGTCAATTTGAAGGATCGGTAGAATTATTGTTCTATGTTTAAAAACGCGGTAATTTGAGGTTCCGATATGGTTGCAAATAACTTTGACAGTTTTCATGCTAGGGCAATAGTTTATGCATCATTTTAAAGCATTACAGTTGCACTTTATTTTGGTGTATAATTTGTGGCATAATGAATTTTTACAAAAGTTGGATAGATCGGTATATTTATTGGTACAGGTTTAAAAATGCGGTAATTCAAGGCTCCGATATGGTTGCAAATAACTTTTATAGTTTTCATGTTATAACAGTCGTTTATATATCTTTTTATTGCATTATAGTTGCCATTTGTTTTGGTATATAATTTATTGCATAATATATTTTTAGAAAATGGCCAATTGGATAGATCGGTAGAATTATTTTCACAGCTTTAAAAAGGCGGTAATTTGAGGTTCCGATATGGTTGCAAATAACATTGACAGTTTTCATGCTATGACAGTCATTTATGCTTCATTTTAAAGCATTATGATTGCACTTTAATATGGTATATAATTTGTAGCATAATGTGTGTTTTTACTAATTGGTGAATTTGATAGATCGGTAGAATTATTGTTCTATGTTTAATAAACGCGGTAATCTGAGGTTCCGATATGGCTGCAATTAACTTTGGCAGTTTTCGTGCTAGGACAGTCGTTTATGCACCATTTTAAAGCATTAAAATTGCCATTTGCTTTGGTATATAATTTATTGCATAATGTATTTTTGGAAAACGGCCAATTGGATAAATCGGTAGAATTATTTTCCCAGGTTTAAAAACGCGGTAATTTGAGGTTCCGATATGGTTGTGAATAACTTTGACAGTTTTCATGCTATGACAGTCATTTATGCATCATTTTAAAGCATTACAGTTGCACTTTGTTTTGTGTATAATTTGTGGCATAATGAATTTTACAAAAATTGGATAGATCGGTATATTTATTGGTACAGGTTTAAAAATGCGGTAATTTAAGGCCCCGATATGGTTGCAAATAACTTTTATAGTTTTCATGTTATAACAGTCGTTTATACATCTTTTATTGCATTTTAGTTGCCATTTGTTTTGGTATACAATCTATTGCATAATGTATTTTTAGAAGATGGCCAATTGGATAGATCGATAGAATTATTTTCCCAGGTTTAAAAAGGCGGTAATTTGAGGTTCCGATATGGTTGTGAATTACTTTGACAGTTTTCATGCTATGACAGTCATTTATGCATCAGTTTAGAGCATTATGATTGCACTTTAATTTGGTATATCATTTGTGGCATAATGTGTTCGTCTAAAAAATGGTCAATTTGATGGATCGGTAGAATTATTGTTCTATGTTTAAAAACGCGGTAATTTGAGGTTCCGATATGGTTGCAAATAACTTTGACAGTTTTCATGCTAGGGCATTAGTTTACGCATCATTTTAAAGCATTACAGTTGCACTTTATTTTGGTGTATAATTTGTGGCATAATGAATTTTTACAAAAATTGGATAGATCGGTATATTTATTGGTACAGGTTCAAAAATGCGGTAATTTAAGGCTCCGATATGGTTGCAAATACCTTTTATAGTTTTCATGTTATAACAGTCGTTTATATATCTTTTTATTGCATTATAGTTGCCATTTGCTTTGGTATATAACTTATTCCATAATGTATTTTTGGAAAATGGCCAATTGGATAGATCGGTAGAATTATTTTCACAGCTTTAAAAACGCGGTAGTTTGAGGTTCCGATATGGCTGCAAATAACATTGACAGTTTTCACGCTATGACAGTCATTTATGCATCATTTTAAAGCATTATGATTGCACTTTAATATCGTATATCATTTGTAGCATAATGTGTATTTTTAAAAATTGGTCAATTTGATAGATCGGTAGAATTATTGTTCTATGTTTAATAAACGCAGTAATCTGAGGTTCCGATATGGTTGCAATTAACTTTGGCAGTTTTCGTGCTAGGACAGTCGTTTATGCACCATTTTAAAGCATTAAAATTGCCATTTGTTTTGGTATATAATTTATTGCATAATGTATTTTTAGAAAATGGCCAATTGGATAGATCGGTAGAATTATTTTCCCAGGTTTAAAAAGGCGGTAATTTGAGGTTCCGATATGGTTGTGAATAACTTTGACAGTTTTCATGCTATGACAGTCATTTATGCATCATTTTAAAGCATTATGATTGCACTTTAATTTGGTATATCATTTGTGGCACAATGTGTTCGTCTAAAAAATGGTCAATTTGAAGGATCGGTAGAATTATTGTTCTATGTTTAAAAACGCGGTAATTTGAGGTTCCGATATGGTTGCAAATAACTTTGACAGTTTTCATGCTAGGGCAATAGTTTATGCATCATTTTAAAGCATTACAGTTGCACTTTATTTTGGTGTATAATTTGTGGCATAATGAAATTTTACAAAAATTGGATAGATCGGTATATTTATTGGTACAGGTTCAAAAATGCGGTAATTTAAGGCTCCGATATGGTTGCAAATAACTTTTATAGTTTTCATGTTATAACAGTCGTTTATATATCTTTTTATTGCATTATAGTTGCCATTTGCTTTGGTATATAACTTATTCCATAATGTATTTTTGGAAAATGGCCAATTGGATAGATCGGTAGAATTATTTTCACAGCTTTAAAAACGCGGTAGTTTGAGGTTCCGATATGGCTGCAAATAACATTGACAGTTTTCACGCTATGACAGTCATTTATGCATCATTTTAAAGCATTATGATTGCACTTTAATATCGTATATCATTTGTAGCATAATGTGTATTTTTAAAAATTGGTCAATTTGATAGATCGGTAGAATTATTGTTCTATGTTTAATAAACGCAGTAATCTGAGGTTCCGATATGGTTGCAATTAACTTTGGCAGTTTTCGTGCTAGGACAGTCGTTTATGCACCATTTTAAAGCATTAAAATTGCCATTTGTTTTGGTATATAATTTATTGCATAATGTATTTTTAGAAAATGGCCAATTGGATAGATCGGTAGAATTATTTTCCCAGGTTTAAAAAGGCGGTAATTTGAGGTTCCGATATGGTTGTGAATAACTTTGACAGTTTTCATGCTATGACAGTCATTTATGCATCATTTTAAAGCATTATGATTGCACTTTAATTTGGTATATCATTTGTGGCACAATGTGTTCGTCTAAAAAATGGTCAATTTGAAGGATCGGTAGAATTATTGTTCTATGTTTAAAAACGCGGTAATTTGAGGTTCCGATATGGTTGCAAATAACTTTGACAGTTTTCATGCTAGGGCAATAGTTTATGCATCATTTTAAAGCATTACAGTTGCACTTTATTTTGGTGTATAATTTGTGGCATAATGAAATTTTACAAAAATTGGATAGATCGGTATATTTATTGGTACAGGTTCAAAAATGCGGTAATTTAAGGCTCCGATATGGTTGCAAATAACTTTTATAGTTTTCATGTTATAACAGTCGTTTATATATCTTTTTATTGCATTATAGTTGCCATTTGCTTTGGTATATAACTTATTCCATAATGTATTTTTGGAAAATGGCCAATTGGATAGATCGGTAGAATTATTTTCACAGCTTTAAAAACGCGGTAGTTTGAGGTTCCGATATGGCTGCAAATAACATTGACAGTTTTCACGCTATGACAGTCATTTATGCATCATTTTAAAGCATTATGATTGCACTTTAATATGGTATATCATTTGTAGCATAATGTGTATTTTTACAAATTGGTCAATTTGATAGATCGGTAGAATTATTGTTCTATGTTTAATAAAAGCAGTAATCTGAGGTTCCGATATGGTTGCAATTAACTTTGGCAGTTTTCGTGCTAGGACAGTCGTTTATGCACCATTTTAAAGCATTAAAATTGCCATTTGTTTTGGTATATAATTTATTGCATAATGTATTTTTAGAAAATGGCCAATTGGATAGATCGGTAGAATTATTTTCCCAGGTTTAAAAAGGCGGTAATTTGAGGTTCCGATATGGTTGTGAATAACTTTGACAGTTTTCATGCTATGACAGTCATTTATGCATCATTTTAAAGCATTATGATTGCACTTTAATTTGGTATATCATTTGTGGCACAATGTGTTCGTCTAAAAAATGGTCAATTTGAAGGATCGGTAGAATTATTGTTCTATGTTTAAAAACGCGGTAATTTGAGGTTCCGATATGGTTGCAAATAACTTTGACAGTTTTCATGCTAGGGCAATAGTTTATGCATCATTTTAAAGCATTACAGTTGCACTTTATTTTGGTGTATAATTTGTGGCATAATGAATTTTTACAAAAGTTGGATAGATCGGTATATTTATTGGTACAGGTTTAAAAATGCGGTAATTCAAGGCTCCGATATGGTTGCAAATAACTTTTATAGTTTTCATGTTATAACAGTCGTTTATATATCTTTTTATTGCATTATAGTTGCCATTTGTTTGGTATATAATTTATTGCATAATATATTTTTAGAAAATGGCCAATTGGATAGATCGGTAGAATTATTTTCACAGCTTTAAAAAGGCGGTAATTTGAGGTTCCGATATGGTTGCAAATAACATTGACAGTTTTCATGCTATGACAGTCATTTATGCTTCATTTTAAAGCATTATGATTGCACTTTAATATGGTATATAATTTGTAGCATAATGTGTGTTTTTACTAATTGGTGAATTTGATAGATCGGTAGAATTATTGTTCTATGTTTAATAAACGCGGTAATCTGAGGTTCCGATATGGCTGCAATTAACTTTGGCAGTTTTCGTGCTAGGACAGTCGTTTATGCACCATTTTAAAGCATTAAAATTGCCATTTGCTTTGGTATATAATTTATTGCATAATGTATTTTTGGAAAACGGCCAATTGGATAAATCGGTAGAATTATTTTCCCAGGTTTAAAAACGCGGTAATTTGAGGTTCCGATATGGTTGTGAATAACTTTGACAGTTTTCATGCTATGACAGTCATTTATGCATCATTTTAAAGCATTACAGTTGCACTTTGTTTTTGTGTATAATTTGTGGCATAATGAATTTTTACAAAAATTGGATAGATCGGTATATTTATTGGTACAGGTTTAAAAATGCGGTAATTTAAGGCCCCGATATGGTTGCAAATAACTTTTATAGTTTTCATGTTATAACAGTCGTTTATACATCTTTTTATTGCATTTTAGTTGCCATTTGTTTTGGTATACAATCTATTGCATAATGTATTTTTAGAAGATGGCCAATTGGATAGATCGATAGAATTATTTTCCCAGGTTTAAAAAGGCGGTAATTTGAGGTTCCGATATGGTTGTGAATTACTTTGACAGTTTTCATGCTATGACAGTCATTTATGCATCAGTTTAGAGCATTATGATTGCACTTTAATTTGGTATATCATTTGTGGCATAATGTGTTCGTCTAAAAAATGGTCAATTTGATGGATCGGTAGAATTATTGTTCTATGTTTAAAAACGCGGTAATTTGAGGTTCCGATATGGTTGCAAATAACTTTGACAGTTTTCATGCTAGGGCATTAGTTTACGCATCATTTTAAAGCATTACAGTTGCACTTTATTTTGGTGTATAATTTGTGGCATAATGAATTTTTACAAAAATTGGATAGATCGGTATATTTATTGGTACAGGTTCAAAAATGCGGTAATTTAAGGCTCCGATATGGTTGCAAATACCTTTTATAGTTTTCATGTTATAACAGTCGTTTATATATCTTTTTATTGCATTATAGTTGCCATTTGCTTTGGTATATAACTTATTCCATAATGTATTTTTGGAAAATGGCCAATTGGATAGATCGGTAGAATTATTTTCACAGCTTTAAAAACGCGGTAGTTTGAGGTTCCGATATGGCTGCAAATAACATTGACAGTTTTCACGCTATGACAGTCATTTATGCATCATTTTAAAGCATTATGATTGCACTTTAATATCGTATATCATTTGTAGCATAATGTGTATTTTTAAAAATTGGTCAATTTGATAGATCGGTAGAATTATTGTTCTATGTTTAATAAACGCAGTAATCTGAGGTTCCGATATGGTTGCAATTAACTTTGGCAGTTTTCGTGCTAGGACAGTCGTTTATGCACCATTTTAAAGCATTAAAATTGCCATTTGTTTTGGTATATAATTTATTGCATAATGTATTTTTAGAAAATGGCCAATTGGATAGATCGGTAGAATTATTTTCCCAGGTTTAAAAAGGCGGTAATTTGAGGTTCCGATATGGTTGTGAATAACTTTGACAGTTTTCATGCTATGACAGTCATTTATGCATCATTTTAAAGCATTATGATTGCACTTTAATTTGGTATATCATTTGTGGCACAATGTGTTCGTCTAAAAAATGGTCAATTTGAAGGATCGGTAGAATTATTGTTCTATGTTTAAAAACGCGGTAATTTGAGGTTCCGATATGGTTGCAAATAACTTTGACAGTTTTCATGCTAGGGCAATAGTTTATGCATCATTTTAAAGCATTACAGTTGCACTTTATTTTGGTGTATAATTTGTGGCATAATGAAATTTTACAAAAATTGGATAGATCGGTATATTTATTGGTACAGGTTCAAAAATGCGGTAATTTAAGGCTCCGATATGGTTGCAAATAACTTTTATAGTTTTCATGTTATAACAGTCGTTTATATATCTTTTTATTGCATTATAGTTGCCATTTGCTTTGGTATATAACTTATTCCATAATGTATTTTTGGAAAATGGCCAATTGGATAGATCGGTAGAATTATTTTCACAGCTTTAAAAAGGCGGTAGTTTGAGGTTCCGATATGGCTGCAAATAACATTGACAGTTTTCACGCTATGACAGTCATTTATGCATCATTTTAAAGCATTATGATTGCACTTTAATTTGGTATATCATTTGTGGCATAATGTGTTCGTCTAAAAAATGGTCAATTTGATAGGATCGGTAGAATTATTGTTCTATGTTTAAAAACGCGGTAATTTGAGGTTCCGATATGGTTGCAAATAACTTTGACAGTTTTCATGCTAGGGCAATTAGTTTATGCATCATTTTAAAGCATTACAGTTGCACTTTATTTTGGTGTATAATTTGTGGCATAATGAATTTTTACAAAAAGTTGGATAGATCGGTATATTTATTGGTACAGGTTCAAAAATGCGGTAATTAAGGCTCCGATATGGTTGCAAATAACTTTTATAGTTTTCATGTTATAACAGTCGTTTATATATCTTTTTATTGCATTATAGTTGCCATTTGCTTTGGTATATAACTTATTCCATAATGTATTTTTGGAAAATGGCCAATTGGATAGATCGGTAGAATTATTTTCACAGCTTTAAAAACGCGGTAGTTTGAGGTTCCGATATGGCTGCAAATAACATTGACAGTTTTCACGCTATGACAGTCATTTATGCATCATTTTAAAGCATTATGATTGCACTTTAATATGGTATATCATTTGTAGCATAATGTGTATTTTTAAAATTGGTCAATTTGATAGATCGGTAGAATTATTGTTCTATGTTTAATAAACGCAGGTAATCTGAGGTTCCGATATGGTTGCAATTAACTTTGGCAGTTTTCGTGCTAGGACAGTCGTTTATGCACCATTTTAAAGCATTAAAATTGCCATTTGTTTTGGTATATAATTTATTGCATAATGTATTTTTAGAAAATGGCCAATTGGATAGATCGGTAGAATTATTTTCCCAGGTTTAAAAAGGCGGTAATTTGAGGTTCCGATATGGTTGTGAATAACTTTGACAGTTTTCATGCTATGACAGTCATTTATGCATCATTTTAAAGCATTATGATTGCACTTTAATTTGGTATATCATTTGTGGCACAATGTGTTCGTCTAAAAAATGGTCAATTTGAAGGATCGGTAGAATTATTGTTCTATGTTTAAAAACGCGGTAATTTGAGGTTCCGATATGGTTGCAAATAACTTTGACAGTTTTCATGCTAGGGCAATAGTTTATGCATCATTTTAAAGCATTACAGTTGCACTTTATTTTGGTGTATAATTTGTGGCATAATGAAATTTTACAAAAATTGGATAGATCGGTATATTTATTGGTACAGGTTCAAAAATGCGGTAATTTAAGGCTCCGATATGGTTGCAAATAACTTTTATAGTTTTCATGTTATAACAGTCGTTTATATATCTTTTTATTGCATTATAGTTGCCATTTGCTTTGGTATATAACTTATTCCATAATGTATTTTTGGAAAATGGCCAATTGGATAGATCGGTAGAATTATTTTCACAGCTTTAAAAACGCGGTAGTTTGAGGTTCCGATATGGCTGCAAATAACATTGACAGTTTTCACGCTATGACAGTCATTTATGCATCATTTTAAAGCATTATGATTGCACTTTAATATGGTATATCATTTGTAGCATAATGTGTATTTTTACAAATTGGTCAATTTGATAGATCGGTAGAATTATTGTTCTATGTTTAATAAAAGCAGTAATCTGAGGTTCCGATATGGTTGCAATTAACTTTGGCAGTTTTCGTGCTAGGACAGTCGTTTATGCACCATTTTAAAGCATTAAAATTGCCATTTGTTTTGGTATATAATTTATTGCATAATGTATTTTTAGAAAATGGCCAATTGGATAGATCGGTAGAATTATTTTCCCAGGTTTAAAAAGGCGGTAATTTGAGGTTCCGATATGGTTGTGAATAACTTTGACAGTTTTCATGCTATGACAGTCATTTATGCATCATTTTAAAGCATTATGATTGCACTTTAATTTGGTATATCATTTGTGGCACAATGTGTTCGTCTAAAAAATGGTCAATTTGAAGGATCGGTAGAATTATTGTTCTATGTTTAAAAACGCGGTAATTTGAGGTTCCGATATGGTTGCAAATAACTTTGACAGTTTTCATGCTAGGGCAATAGTTTATGCATCATTTTAAAGCATTACAGTTGCACTTTATTTTGGTGTATAATTTGTGGCATAATGAATTTTTACAAAAGTTGGATAGATCGGTATATTTATTGGTACAGGTTTAAAAATGCGGTAATTCAAGGCTCCGATATGGTTGCAAATAACTTTTATAGTTTTCATGTTATAACAGTCGTTTATATATCTTTTTATTGCATTATAGTTGCCATTTGCTTTGGTATATAACTTATTCCATAATGTATTTTTAGGAAAATGGCCAATTGGATAGATCGGTAGAATTATTTTCACAGCTTTAAAAACGCGGTAGTTTGAGGTTCCGATATGGCTGCAAATAACATTGACAGTTTTCATGCTATGACAGTCATTTATGCTTCATTTTAAAGCATTATGATTGCACTTTAATATGGTATATCATTTGTAGCATAATGTGTATTTTTACAAATTGGTCAATTTGATAGATCGGTAGAATTATTGTTCTATGTTTAATAAACGCAGTAATCTGAGGTTCCGATATGGTTGCAATTAACTTTGGCAGTTTTCGTGCTAGGACAGTCGTTTATGCACCATTTTAAAGCATTAAAATTGCCATTTGTTTTGGTATATAATTTATTGCATAATGTATTTTTAGAAAATGGCCAATTGGATAGATCGGTAGAATTATTTTCCCAGGTTTAAAAAGGCGGTAATTTGAGGTTCCGATATGGTTGTGAATAACTTTGACAGTTTTCATGCTATGACAGTCATTTATGCATCATTTTAAAGCATTATGATTGCACTTTAATTTGGTATATCATTTGTGGCACAATGTGTTCGTCTAAAAAATGGTCAATTTGAAGGATCGGTAGAATTATTGTTCTATGTTTAAAAACGCGGTAATTTGAGGTTCCGATATGGTTGCAAATAACTTTGACAGTTTTCATGCTAGGGCAATAGTTTATGCATCATTTTAAAGCATTACAGTTGCACTTTATTTTGGTGTATAATTTGTGGCATAATGAAATTTTACAAAAATTGGATAGATCGGTATATTTATTGGTACAGGTTCAAAAATGCGGTAATTTAAGGCTCCGATATGGTTGCAAATAACTTTTATAGTTTTCATGTTATAACAGTCGTTTATATATCTTTTTATTGCATTATAGTTGCCATTTGCTTTGGTATATAACTTATTCCATAATGTATTTTTGGAAAATGGCCAATTGGATAGATCGGTAGAATTATTTTCACAGCTTTAAAAACGCGGTAGTTTGAGGTTCCGATATGGCTGCAAATAACATTGACAGTTTTCACGCTATGACAGTCATTTATGCATCATTTTAAAGCATTATGATTGCACTTTAATATGGTATATCATTTGTAGCATAATGTGTATTTTTACAAATTGGTCAATTTGATAGATCGGTAGAATTATTGTTCTATGTTTAATAAAAGCAGTAATCTGAGGTTCCGATATGGTTGCAATTAACTTTGGCAGTTTTCGTGCTAGGACAGTCGTTTATGCACCATTTTAAAGCATTAAAATTGCCATTTGTTTTGGTATATAATTTATTGCATAATGTATTTTTAGAAAATGGCCAATTGGATAGATCGGTAGAATTATTTTCCCAGGTTTAAAAAGGCGGTAATTTGAGGTTCCGATATGGTTGTGAATAACTTTGACAGTTTTCATGCTATGACAGTCATTTATGCATCATTTTAAAGCATTATGATTGCACTTTAATTTGGTATATCATTTGTGGCACAATGTGTTCGTCTAAAAAATGGTCAATTTGAAGGATCGGTAGAATTATTGTTCTATGTTTAAAAACGCGGTAATTTGAGGTTCCGATATGGTTGCAAATAACTTTGACAGTTTTCATGCTAGGGCAATAGTTTATGCATCATTTTAAAGCATTACAGTTGCACTTTATTTTGGTGTATAATTTGTGGCATAATGAATTTTTACAAAAGTTGGATAGATCGGTATATTTATTGGTACAGGTTTAAAAATGCGGTAATTCAAGGCTCCGATATGGTTGCAAATAACTTTTATAGTTTTCATGTTATAACAGTCGTTTATATATCTTTTTATTGCATTATAGTTGCCATTTGTTTTGGTATATAATTTATTGCATAATATATTTTTAGAAAATGGCCAATTGGATAGATCGGTAGAATTATTTTCACAGCTTTAAAAAGGCGGTAATTTGAGGTTCCGATATGGTTGCAAATAACATTGACAGTTTTCATGCTATGACAGTCATTTATGCTTCATTTTAAAGCATTATGATTGCACTTTAATATGGTATATAATTTGTAGCATAATGTGTGTTTTTACTAATTGGTGAATTTGATAGATCGGTAGAATTATTGTTCTATGTTTAATAAACGCGGTAATCTGAGGTTCCGATATGGCTGCAATTAACTTTGGCAGTTTTCGTGCTAGGACAGTCGTTTATGCACCATTTTAAAGCATTAAAATTGCCATTTGCTTTGGTATATAATTTATTGCATAATGTATTTTTGGAAAACGGCCAATTGGATAAATCGGTAGAATTATTTTCCCAGGTTTAAAAACGCGGTAATTTGAGGCTCCGATATGGCTGTGAATAACTTTGACAGTTTTCATGCTCTGACAGTCATTTATGCATCATTTTAAAGCATTACAGTTGCACTTTGTTTTTGTGTATAATTTGTGGCATAATGAATTTTTACAAAAATTGGATAGATCGGTATATTTATTGGTACAGGTTTAAAAATGCGGTAATTTAAGGCCCCGATATGGTTGCAAATAACTTTTATAGTTTTCATGTTTATAACAGTCGTTTATACATCTTTTTATTGCATTTTAGTTGCCATTTGTTTTGGTATACAATCTATTGCATAATGTATTTTTAGAAGATGGCCAATTGGATAGATCGATAGAATTATTTTCCCAGCTTTAAAAAGGCGGTAATTTGAGGTTCCGATATGGTTGTGCAAATTAACATTTGACAGTTTTCATGCTATGACAGTCATTTATGCATCAGTTTAGAGCATTATGATTGCACTTTAATTTGGTATATCATTTGTGGCATAATGTGTTCGTCTAAAAAATGGTCAATTTGATGGATCGGTAGAATTATTGTTCTATGTTTAAAAACGCGGTAATTTGAGGTTCCGATATGGTTGCAAATAACTTTGACAGTTTTCATGCTAGGGCATTAGTTTACGCATCATTTTAAAGCATTACAGTTGCACTTTATTTTGGTGTATAATTTGTGGCATAATGAATTTTTACAAAATTGGATAGATCGGTATATTTATTGGTACAGGTTCAAAAATGCGGTAATTTAAGGCTCCGATATGGTTGCAAATACCTTTTATAGTTTTCATGTTATAACAGTCGTTTATATATCTTTTTATTGCATTATAGTTGCCATTTGCTTTGGTATATAACTTATTCCATAATGTATTTTTGGAAAATGGCCAATTGGATTAGATCGGTAGAATTATTTTCACAGCTTTAAAAATAACATTGACAGTTTTTTACGCTATGACAGTCATTTATGCATCATTTTAAAGCATTAAAATTGCCATTTGTTTTGGTATATAATTTATTGCATAATGTATTTTTAGAAGATGGCCAATTGGATAGATCGGATAGAATTATTTTGCCAGGTTTAAAAAGGCGGTAATTTGAGGTTCCGATATGGTTGTGAATAACTTTGACAGTTTCATGCTATGACAGTCATTTATGCATCATTTTAAAGCATTATGATTGCACTTTAATTTGGTATATAATTTGTAGCATAATGTGTGTTTTTACTAATTGGTGAATTTGATAGATCGGTAGAATTATTGTTCTATGTTTAATAAACGCGGTAATCTGAGGTTCCGATATGGCTGGCAATTAACTTTGGCAGTTTTCGTGCTAGGACAGTCGTTTATGCACCATTTTAAAGCATTAAAATTGCCATTTGCTTTGGTATATAATTTATTGCATAATGTATTTTTGGAAAAACGGCCAATTGGATAAATCGGTAGAATTATTTTCCCAGGTTTAAAAACGCGGTAATTTGAGGCTCCGATATGGCTGTGAATAACTTTGACAGTTTTCATGCTCTGACAGTCATTTATGCATCATTTTAAAGCATTACAGTTGCACTTTGTTTTTGTGTATAATTTGTGTCGTTTATGCACCATTTTAAAGCATTAAAATTGCCATTTGTTTTGGTATATAATTTATTGCATAATGTATTTTTAGAAAATGGCCAATTGGATAGATCGGTAGAATTATTTTCCCAGTTTAAAAAGGCGGTAATTTGAGGTTCCGATATGGTTGTGAATAACTTTGACAGTTTTCATGCTATGACAGTCATTTATGCATCATTTTAAAGCATTATGATTGCACTTTAATTTGGTATATAATTTGTAGCATAATGTGTGTTTTTACTAATTGGTGAATTTGATAGATCGGTAGAATTATTGTTCTATGTTTAATAAACGCGGTAATCTGAGGTTCCGATATGGCTGCAATTAACTTTGGCAGTTTTCGTGCTAGGACAGTCGTTTATGCACCATTTTAAAGCATTAAAATTGCCATTTGCTTTGGTATATAATTTATTGCATAATGTATTTTTGGAAAACGGCCAATTGGATAAATCGGTAGAATTATTTTCCCAGGTTTAAAAACGCGGTAATTTGAGGCTCCGATATGGCTGTGAATAACTTTGACAGTTTTCATGCTCTGACAGTCATTTATGCATCATTTTAAAGCATTACAGTTGCACTTTGTTTTTGTATAATTTGTGTCGTTTATGCACCATTTTAAAGCATTAAAATTGCCATTTGTTTTGGTATATAATTTTATTGCATAATGTATTTTTAGAAAATGGCCAATTGGATAGATCGGTAGAATTATTTTCCCAGGTTTAAAAAGGCGGTAATTTGAGGTTCCGA